>NW_015174976.1:93636-95525 GCF_001447785.1 Gekko japonicus | reverse complement strand
GATAAAATAGAGAAGGGATGATGTCGTAGGCTGTTAGGTGGAGAAGAACAGGGTATAAATTCCTAAATAAATAAAATGTTGAATGAATCTAGACTTAAGATTTCAAGGTGAAGCCATACCTTACACTAGAGCTGTTCCACTGGTAATCAGCCAGGTGTACTACAGCCAGTGTTCCCACTAAGCTGAGTTAGTGTGAGCTAGCTCATAGGTTTTTAGCCTCTGGCTCATACATATTTATCTCAGCTCAGGAAAGATGGCTCCAGAGCAAACTAATTTATGCAGAAGCCAACTCGCTCGCTCACAGCTTTAAGGCCAGCCGCTCACAAAGTAGAATTTTTGCTCACAAGACTCCACAGCTCAGAGGGAACATTGACTGCAGCCTTATTATATTTGCTTACAAAGTCTAGAATGATCTGCTTATGGTTTGTTGTTTTCCCCCTCAACTCCTCCTCCACTATTTCTGTTAAACACAAGCCATGTATGTCCAAACCTTGAACCCTTATGGGCTACCCTGTAGGGCTGGTGTTTTGCTGCTGGCCTGGGACTTCAAAACAAGGTAAGTTGTAAAACACCTGGTGGATCACAACCACTTTGGGGCTGCCATCAGTTTTTGGATCATGTGCTGCACCACAGGCCTGGTTTACTCTTTTATTACGTGGAATGCACACCCTTATGGAATGGAGTTGCCAAGTCCCTCCAGGCCACCAGCTGGGAATGGGGGAGGGAGCGTTGCCAAAATCCACACTGGGAAACTCCTGGAGATTTGGGGGGGTGGAGCCTGGGGAAAACAGGGACCTCAGTGGGGTACAATGCCATAGAGCCAACTCTCCAAAGCATCCATTCTCTGCAGGGGAACTGATCTTCGTAGTCTGGAGGTAGCTGTAATTCCAGGGGATACCCAGGTCCGACCTGGAGGCTGGCATCATCCCTATTATGGGACAATGCCTGACTCTCCAGTATAGACTGTCACAAGATATCAACAGCTGAAAGGAGCCCACCAGACCTCCAGTTCTGTAAAACAGCAGTCTGCCTGTCCGCTTTAATGTCTGTGTCAAAAGCAATGTCTGTTCCACAGTTTCCAGCTCTGCTTACAGAAGCACAGCTTTGAAACTGGGAATTAAATTTAATAATCTGAGAATCTGAGATTTTTTTTTAAAAAAATGTCAAGCAAGTTTCTAGCCCTCATGTAAGCAAAAATAATTTTCAGAATGTAAATCTCTCCAGGGGCTGGCTCCTACCTACATTTCCTCATTATTCTAGTAAGGTGAGAACCAGGACAGCACTCAAGTTGGCTGCTGAACTAGGATCAGAGAGACCCAAGTTTAAACCCCCACACTCAGTCACAGTGGTTGCTGGTTGACATCCCCATTGGGTAAAACAGCAGTCTGCCCCAATGATGCATTCAGCAATTACAATAACAAGCTCCCCGCCCTCATGGGAATCCATTCCAAACCAAGTTGTTTATTGCAAGAAATTCTGGGATAGGTTTCAAGCTGCAGTCAGTTCAAAGCAGCTACCGCCAGCCCAGAGAGGTGGGCCCTGTCATTGCCGTTGGTCTCCTAGAACGGACCCAACGCCCCTCCGTGGCTCTGTGTTCTTGGCTTCAGTGTTCTTCTGAGCAGTTTGTCTGCCATTACTGAAATGCTCATTGACAACTCCTAAAGACCACAGCATGAAATCCACTGGGGTAGATATCTGAAGGTTTGGATGATGAGATTTCATACTGTATCCGTTTTCTATCTCGTTTGAATGAATGTGTCCTATCATAAAGCAATACCTCAGGCGTACTTCTTTATCAGGGAGATCTTTCTGTCTAAAAGAGGCTTTACCATGTGGCCTTAGCCAGGGGTCATTTCGTAGAAAAAGAGGAGCAAGAGCTCATTAGCATA
>NW_015174976.1:77263-93163 GCF_001447785.1 Gekko japonicus | reverse complement strand
CCCAATCTCCACTCACCTGTGAACTTCCTTGGTCACACTGAGCTGGTCACGCTTTCTCATGTAGTTGTCGTGAGAGGTAAAACGGAGGAAGAGAATGCCATCTGAGGTCCTTGGAAGAAGACTGGATACAAATGTGGCAGTTCACTAGCTATACACTGGCCAGTCTCTCTCACTCCAGCCTCAAGCTCATCTCCAAGCTCAGCAGACCGGAGTCAAAGGCACTGCAAGACACATGGAGGACAAGCCACTTATGTCTTTAGATATTCATGCCTGGCTTTTCTCCCCAGCAGGGACCTGAAGCAGCCTACAACATCGTTCTCCTCTCCCCAATTTTATCCTCACAACACAATAACCACCTTGTGGAGTCGACGGGGCTGAGAGAGCAGGGCTGCCTCAAGGCTGCCTGGCAAGCTTCCGAACCAGAGTGGGGGATTAGAACCTGTGACTCCCAGGGCCTAATTCTACCTTCCAACCACTCTCGGGTTGCCCGCTCTGGGCTGGGAAATTGCTGGAGATTCCTGGGGGTGGGGCCTGGGAAGGGGGGGGACCTCAGCAGTGTTCCCTCTAAGCTGAGTTAGTGTGAGCTAGCTCACAGTTTTTTAGCCTCCGGCTCACACATTTTTCTCTTAGCTCGGGAAGGAGGGCTCCAGAGAGCACTAATTTATGCAGTTGCCAAATGGCTCGCTCACAACTTTAAGGCCAGTAGCCCACAAAGTAGAATTTTTGCTCACAAGACTCCACAGCTTGGAGGGAGCATCGGACCTCAGTGAGGTGCAGAGTCCTCCTTCCTAAGCAGCCATTTCCTCCAGGGGAACGGATCTCTGTAACCTGGAGACCAGTTGTGTAAATCTGACTGATCTCCGGCCACCACCTGGAGACTGGCAACCCTGCTAAGCCCTAAGGACATGCATTATTTCTATAGCAGTATTGCATACACTGCCTTTGACTCAAGGCCCCACGGCTGCCAGCTCTGGCTTGAGAAATTCTTGGAGATTTGGGGGCAGTGCCTGGGGAGGGCCGAGTTTGGGGAGGGGGCTCAGCAGGGATGCAATACCATAGAGTCTTCTCTCTGACGACGCCCTGCCCTCCGAGGGGACTGAGCATTGTTGTCTGGAGGTCAGCTGTAATTCCAGGAGATCTCCAGGCCCCACCTGGAGGCTGGCAAGCGTAATTCTTGGTGCTTGGGAGGAAGGCAGCAGTGGGAGACCTTCTAGTGCCCTGGCCCCACTGCTGGACCTCCTGATGGCACCTGGTATTTTTGGCCACTGTGTGACGGATGGGCCATTGGCCTGATCCAACATTGGCTTCTCTTATGTTCTTATGTTCTTAAAAGGTACACTTTCCAGAAAGACCAACTTCTTCACCCAAAAGAGTGATTAACACATGGAATTCACTGTCACAGGAGGTGGTGGCGGCTACAAGCATGGATGGCTTCAGGAGGGAATTGGATAAGCATATGGAGCAGAGGTCCACCAGTGGCTATTAGCCACAAGGCATAGATAGGGACTCTCAGGCTGGGGCAGGGGATGCTCTGCATTCTTGGTGCTTGGGGGGGGGGCAACAGTGGGAGGCCTTCTAGTGTCCTGGCCCCACTGCTGGACCTCCTGATGGCACCTGGTATTTTTGGCCGCTGTGTGACAGAGGGGCCATTGGCCTGATCCAACATTGGCTTCTCTTGTGTTCTTGTGACCCCTGTTGTGAAAGATAAGCAATCACCCCGAGAGGGGAGAAAGAAAATGTTTCCTTTATGAAGCTCCCTCTAAACTTTTCATTATCTGCTTTCTTGGGCAAAACTAATCACAGGAAACCACAAAGAGAGACAGAGAGAGAGAGAGGCCTGGTACGGTCTTGTCCCCCTTCTCCAAAGGCTACCCAAAGCGGAGGAACATGAAACCAAATAAAGATGTTTACTGACAGACTAATAAACAAATGGGCCCATTTCGATGTAACCTTGATGAATGGAACATCCAGGTGTTTTCAATAATGGCAATAAGCACTACAACTCAAAGTATTTCTGATTCAAGTATAATGCATTATTAGGCCATTAGTGCTTGAGTATAGAAGGCCATTTGTGCTCAGGCCTATCAATAACGCTGCTCCTCCGCTTACATTTAGACCAGGGGAATTAGTCATACTGATATTCTATTTAATAAAAACCTAAAGAAGACGCATCAAGAATCGCATTACATTTTAACAGGGTTACAGCAGCCCAAGAGGACCACAAGTTTAATTTTCATAAGAGCATTCATTCCTCAATTATGTCAAACATGAAAATGTAAATGGCAAATTTAATGCTAACAATATCCCTCAAAGCACATTGGCAGGTAGCGACCATTATGTTGAGTGAATGCCGGCTGCATAACAAGCAGGGCCCAAAGTAGACAGTGTGGGGGGGGATGGATTAAATTGCAAAGCTGAGTTCTGTTGATTACGGGCACAGGCTGCTGAATGAGGGGGGAAGGGAGGGGTATCATGCAATATGTATGTAGACAAGGGCCGGGTATTCTCCCTCCCTCTCTCTCTCTCAAAAGTATTTGCTGACGGTGCAAGCGGCGTAATTAGCTTTGGCTGGCTGCAATGGCTGGAGACACTGAACTAACGACTTGGATCCTCTTCCATAAATATGACATCCACCAGCCCTGTCTGTTTGAGGTCAACTGAACAATTTGGCTGTTTTGCATTCGGTTTCAGACGGGCTGTTATCACGTCCATAGCAAGGCTGTCTCAATCGGTAGCTTCCCAAGCCACCAGCAAATCATTAAAAACATCTAGGCCCCTTTCACATTGCCGTCCTAAACCGGATGTTATCCATGACTGGCCCGGTTCCAAGTAAGGCGATACAGGGATGGGGGTTTTATACAGCGAATTTTATTATGTTAATGAGCCATTTTTGAAGCAAGCTGGCCATTTCAAACAGCATCGTGCTCCCCCCCCGCCGCCCTTTTTCGCCGTGTGATCTCTCTCAAACTTTTAAAAAGCATTCTAAGTTGAGCGCTATAGCACTAGACCAATATAGGACTCTCAAAGTATCTCAATGGTGTGAAAAAGGGGGAGGGGAAATGTGGCACTGTTGAAAGCGCTGCAGACATTTTAAACAGCACACTACAGCAATTCAGAAGCTCAAAGAAGAGGTGAAAATGGAAGAAAACAGTTTACCTCAAGAACAGCTCAGCCACGCTTTGCTAACCGGACACAAGCAGCGTTGTATGAAAAAGGAAATGAGATCGTGTTAGCAGCTGGTTGCTAAAAACGGTTGTGTATGAAGTGACACAAAAAAATCAGTTAGCAACCAGCAACCAAAATGAATTATGAATGCTGTCTGAAAGGGGCCTCAGATTGCAGGGATCGACACAATAGCCATTGGAGATGGCTGGATGTACAGGAGTTTGGCTGTGTACTTCTACACACCGTGGAGCAATAGGGTTGCCAGGTACGATTTTCTCCCGGGCAAGGGGATTAGGGGGTGTTCCAGGAGGGGCTTGGCCACCCCCAGTGGGATGATGTCACTCTGCATGACGTCATCACGTCCCTGCTTTTTCCCTATCATTTAAAGGGAAACTTGACTTTAAATTGTGGGGGAGGGGAGCGAGGGCCAAGCGCTCCTGCCATGCAAGAGGCAAAATCACCTCTTGCAAGGCAGGAGCCAATGGCCCCACTTGGGAAGAGCGAGCGCCGTGGCTCCAAACGGCTCCAAGCAGCATCGGGAGCGTGGGGCTGGTTCCTACATGCTGCAAGCACTTAAAGGGGTCCCTTTAAGTGCTCACAGCTGGTGGACCCCACACACCTGATCTCCAAGCGGCAATGCCACTTGGAATTCAGGCCCACGGTCCACAGCCACCCCTCTCCTTCCCCTCTCTCAAGAGAGAAGGGAGAGGGATGGTTGTGAGTTTTCGGGTTTGGGGCGGGGCCTCCCCCTCTGGCCAGCTGGCCGGCAGCAGGTTGAACCCCCCCAAAAAAGCGGGTAAACCCTGCCAAAGGGGGGGGGGTGTCTGGCAAACCTAAAAGCTAAACAGTTGTATGATACTGTGTCACAGGATTCACGGGTAGAATTGCTAGGTGTGGCAGATGAAGTGAATGTTTTGGGTCCCCAAGTTCTGGTGAAAACAAAATCTGTTTTCATTTGCTTTATCTGACTGCAGATCACTGCTTCAGAAGCAAAAGTCAACCGAGTAGGGGACGCCGCTGGAGCTGATTGGCTTAGTTGCCTTCCTGTCACAGGTCTCTGGCTGCCGTTGGTTCAGTTGCTCTGATCCTAGAAAGGGGCAAGACGTACAGGAAGGCCCAGAGAAGACAGACCATGAAGGGGCCTGGGAGAGGTGGAAGAGAAAAAGCAGGCCAAGGATAGCTAGAAGATTAGCAAAGGAAGGAGAGGAAGAAGTGCAGAGAAGAGTATAAAGGCAGGAGCTGCGGAGTTGAGTGGTACTGCCAAACAAGGCCTGCTTGTTAGATTGCCAACCTCCAGGTGGGACCCAGACTTCTCCCAGGATGACATCTGACCTTCAGACTACGGAGATCAGTTCCCCTGAAGAAAATGCCGCTTCAGAGGGCAAACGTAGATTCCAGATGAAATACCTCCCCAGATTTATCCTCCACAGGCATTGCCCCCAAATCTCTAGGAATTTCCCAGGCCAGAACTGGCAATCCTTTGTCTGGTCTCCCATAAAGTCAGAAAAGAAGAAACTATGCACTCCTCACAATAAGGCATTATAAACACAGTTCATAGCAGGACTGTATGGCTCATTTTAATAATACAAAACCAGCTGGTCACATGACAGCCCTGATATCCAGACTACAGAGATCAGTTATCCAAGAGAGGAAACAGCTGCTTCAGACTCTATGGCACCACGTGCCCTCTGAGTTCCTTCTCCTCCCTAGTCTCTGCCCTCTACAAGCTCCACCCCAGGAATTTTCTATACTGGAGTTGGCAACCCTAGAACAGCCTGTCCATGACTATTAACCACCACATCAAGACTTAGGGACACCGGTCTCCAGGTGAGGCCTATGGATCTCCCAGAGTTACAGCTCATCTCAAATCAACAGAGATCAATTTCCCTGATGTAAATGGCTGGTTCAGAGGGTGGACTCTATGGCATTGTACCCCCCACCGAGGTCACTGACCTCCCCAGGCTCCACCTCAAATCTCCAGGGATTTATCAACTTGGAGCTGGCAACCCTACCCCTGCCACCCACCAGTGGCCAGGGGGTACCTGGCAACCCTATCAAAACCCCATTCCCACACACACACTGGATACCCCAGGCTAGCCCAGTCTCAGAAACGAAACAGGGTTGGCCATGGTCAGTATTTGGATGTATTCAAGGTCAGTATTCAAGGAATACCAGGGTCATGACCTGAAGGCAAGCAATGGCTAACCACCTCTAAATGTCTCTTGCCTTGAAAACCCCACGAGGTTGCCATAAGTCAACTGTGACTTGACAGGGAGGCAAGTGCAGGTACCTTCAAATCTCTCATGCAGAGCAGAGGTCCACCCTCCTCTATATTTACAGTCTAGGAGAACTTAACTGCTCTGTTGCTCTGTATGAAGCCCGTCCTTCCTCCATAGCATTAGCAAATGGGGATGGGAGATGGGCAGTGTTCCCCCTAAGCTGAGTTAGTGTGAGCCAGCTCAGAGTTCTTTAGCCTCCAACTCATACATTTTTGTCTTAGCTCAGGAAGGATGGCTCCAGAGCAAACTAATTTATGCAGTAGCCAAATCGCTCACTCACAGCTTTAATGCCAGTGGCTCACAAAGTAGAATTTTTGCTCACATCAGATTTTCCCTACTTTTTTCTTGCTTGCTTGCTGAGCAGCCCCTACATCTATTTTCTTCTTATTTGTTGATCTATGGCTGTCCCACCCTGTCACATTATTATATGTTTTGATGCAGCCCAGAGACTTGAGGGAAGAGACAAAATCACCTGCTTATATTTTACTCCTGTAATGGCACATGAGAGGCTTTTGAAAGTTCAAAATAAACAAAATATTTTATTTAACTTGGAGGGGGAAAGGTCAGGTGGAAACAGGGGTAGGATGTATGAGGTGAACCAATAATAAAACTGAGATAACTTTGTAAGTATACTAAATCCAGATAATACGTTGCCAACAAGTAAGTGTTTTTGCTTTTCAACAAGGTCTCTGAAACTTTGAGGAGAGAGGCTTTCTTTTCAGTTTCTGCTTTAACCTCCAAGCATAGGTTTCTGAGTTTCACTGACACTTCATATTTAGAAGGCAGTAACATACAACAAAATTCCCCAAATCTTCCTGTATATACAGACCAGGAATCACTCCTCTTTTAAGAGTTATCTCCCTTTTCACTGGGCAGGGTTTACTTCTCTTGACTAGAAGCTCTGCCCCTTTTTGGCCTGAATGGGGATCTTCTGTAATCCTCTCACTCCTCTTTGCCTCCTTCCCAGTCCTCAATCAGTGCTAAACTGTCTCTTCTTCAACTGTCAGTTCCCAACCATCATTTCTTAACTGGCGCTCAATAGAATTCCACTTGAGCTGCCTGTCACTCAAAGGTTCTCAGACTCTGGTAGAACGGTAACCCTTGACAGTACATTACAAGCCTGCCCAGATTCTTTACTAATTGATGCTTCTAAGTCGCCCCCTGTGGGAAGACCTATCTAGAGCAAAGAGTGGGGAATGTGCTGTGGTCATACCATTCTAGTCATATGGGTGCCTTGTTCCACATTTCAGCTTTCCTGATATTGTGAAAGCTCTTGAATGATTGTGATATCCTCCATCAGTGAAGTTCAAGGATTTTTAGAATGACAGATAGGCCCTGGGAGCCTTGCCTTCTGGCTCATTCTGTGCTAAAAGCCTATCAAAACCCACTTGTGTTGGTATTTCCTCAGGTGGTTTGAATCAAGTTAATGGCTCAGCTCCCAATATACAGACCTGCATGCCGAATCTGTTTAATCCAGGAAAGAGGCAAAAGTAGGTCTAATGTAACCCTTCATTCCAAATCTGAAACAAATGGTTTGATTTGATTCCAAGAGTCGTCTTTTGCTTCTGATCTTTTGACACCACACAGCCCTTCTTTTTTAAAAATTATCTCCACACATGTTTCTGTATCCACTTGGGGACATGCAGAAAATTAAGGCGTTGATTTTCATGTTCACCAGCAAAATTTTAAAGCTTGTGAGACAGATGGCTTGCATTCATTTTGGTAATGCGCTGGCCAGAATTATTAATTTTTTTTGCTACTGCTAGAAATACTACTACAGCTGTAAAAAGATGTTTGCATCACAACATCAAGGACTGCATCCAATGAATGTGTGTTCAAAATCTAAAACTGCAGCAACAGGTTTGTATCAGCAGTAGAATATTAGCACTGGACAGTGCAGAATCTAGAGTTGACTACTAATTGCCAGACAGAGGTTGTTCTATGAAGGATGGCTAGTGTGCTGTACCAGCGGAAATAAATTAAGTAATTAAAGGTGACATTTCCGCACATAGAGGAGTCTGTCTGTTGTATCTCTGAACTTCCCTCCTGCCTCTGATGGGGCCATGTCATTAGGCTGTGTCTCTGTTCTGGATATGACTAAAGCATGCAATGCTGTAGAATTACCAGCTCTCAGAAGAGGATGCCTGTTGTGTCTCTGCAATCAGACAGGCAAGTAATTCTTATCGATTCACACTCTTGAAGCAAAACTTGCAGGGTGTACGAATACAACATGACACCAATTTTGATTCCAGAAATAACTCAGCTATTGACTGAGGGTCAGCAGAAAGCAACTCAGCAGAATCTGTTCAGCACCTGATTTCCTGGCGTGATCTGATCCTGCAGTATTTAATCAAGCAAATCTTTCACCAATCTGCAGGAAAGAATTTATAGAATCAAACATGTAATTGCCTACTAAGAATATACCATGTTCCACACAATGGAAGGGAAACAGCCCCTTTTAGCAAGGGAAGCATAGCAAATTAGTTAATTTTATTACTTTCATTACATTTCTTATCTTTTGCTGAATGAGTTGCCTCAGGGGGAGTGACAGAAAACTCCTTGCTGCTGAAAGATGCCAGTTATTTGAAATGCGCTGAGCTCTATTTGAGGCATATTCAAATCCCACAAGTTGCTGGTTACTAGTGAAAGAAAACACTAACAAAAGGAATGGACACACAAAACACCTCAACCCCAACTTCTGCCAAAACAACCACGAGGGACCAAACCTGACAGGATTTATGGGTTGTTTCTCTTCATAATATTTTGTCAGATGTAGTTGTTGTTCTCCTCATATTAAATACAATGGCTGAGATTCAAAGAACTGTAATACCAGCCCCATATGCCTTATGGGCTTCTTATAGGAGCTCGCCGGTGAGGCTTCAAAAAGCAGACTGTGATAGGGGCCTACTGTTCTGATTCAAAATCACTATTTTAGCTCTTTAGATCTTGACTCCTGTCATACCAGTGAACAGAATATCTTCCATTTTGCCTGTACAGAGGGATGACTCTAGATGTTCATTTGCCAAGCAGTAAGCTATTACAGTGTGTCTGTATCCACTTGGTAATCCAGTCATCTATATTGTCCTGTCAAGTGATGAGATTTGTAGGGACGCCACACATTTGTACTGAACATGTCTGATGGTGACAATCAGATGTGAACTGATCACCAGGTCTGTTTGGTTTTGTACCAAACGACTCAAAACACCTGCTAACGGGTTTGCATTGAGTTTTTCAAAACTGTGCACGTGCAAAAACAATGCCAATCAGAGTGGCAGCCATTAGTTTACTATGGACTACTTGGATGAACACCAAATGGTTGGATTTTTGTTGTTGTTGTTAAACACAGCACTTATTTATGAGTGGTGTATATGATTTATGACTGATTTAGCAGTCTCTTTAAGCTAACTGCCTCCCAAACAGAGCAGCAGCACAGCGTAGGCAGGGGAGCAGAACTCGGTCAGGCTGTGTAAAAATGTGCATGCTGGGAGGGGGGGGAAACAGTTGTGTTGTACTGCACTGTTACAAAGGAATAGGGTGAAGTAACCTGGCTGACCAGCTGTGAACAGTCCACTGAAAAATCAGTTCCTTGTTCACAGCAGGCAAAAAGGATGTGAGCCAAAGCGGTGGGTATTTGAGCATCCATAGAGATTTACCTTTGGAAGAAACTGCTGCCTAAGAATGGCCAAGTGCCAACCAAGTGGAAACCAATGGTAGGGATGCCAGGCCCCTGCCGGGGGGGGGGGATCCCCTACTTCAGGGCCCTTCTCCCTAGCACTGATCAGCTGGCCAGAGGGGGACTTAACGGCAGCGCAAATAGGCCTAGGTGCGCGCTGTTTTTTTGGAGTGACAGAAAACTCCTTGCTGCTGAAAGATGCCAGTTATTTGAAATGCGCTGAGCTCTATTTGAGGCATATTCAAATCCCACAAGCGGCTGGTTACTAGTGAAAGAAAACACTAACAAAAGGAATGGACACACAAAACACCTCAACCCCAACTTCTGCCAAAACAACCACAAGGGACCAAACCTGACAGGATTTATGGGTTGTTTCTCTTCATAATATTTTGTCAGATGTAGTTGTTGTTCTCCTCGTATTAAATACAATGGCTGAGATTCAAAGAACTGTAATACCAGCCCGATACGCCTTATGGGCTTCTTGAAGGATATCCACCAGCAGCAGTGCCTTATAGGAGCTCGCTGGTGAGGCTTCAAAAAGCAGACTGTGATAGGAGGCCTACTGTCCTGATTCAAAATCACTATTTTAGCTCTTTAGATCTTGACTCCTGTCATACCAGTGAACAGAATATCTTCCATTTTGCCTGTACAGAGGGATGAATCTAGATGTTGATTTGCCAAGCAGTAAGCTATTACAGTGTGTCTGTATCCACTTGGTAATCCAGTCATCTATATTGTCCTGTCAAGTGATGAGATTTGTAGGGACGCCACACATTTGTACTGAACATGTCTGATGGTGACAATGAGATGTGAACTGATCACCAGGTCTGTTTGGTTTTGTACCAAACGACTCAAAACACCTGCTAACGGGTTTGCATTGCTTTTTTCAAAACTGTGCATGTGCAAAAAAACTGCCAATCAGATTGGCAGCCATTAGTTTACTAAGGACTACTTGGATGAACACCAAATGGTAGGATTTTGGTTGTTATTGTTAAAACACAGCACTTATTTATGACTGGTGTATATGATTTATGACTGATTTAGCAGTCTCTTTAAGCTAACTGGAACTGCGGTGGCTCAAGTGGTTAAGACGCTGAACTGCAGGCTGTGGAAGGTCAGTAGTTCAGCAGTTCGAGACCCAAGTGTGCCGCATGACGGAGTGAGCTCCCGTCTCTAGTTCCAGCTCCTGCCAACCTAGCAGTTCGAAAGCAAGAAATTGCATGTAGATAAATAGGTACCACTTCGGTGGGAAGGTAACAGTGTTCCGTGCGCCTTGGTGTTTAGTCATGCCAGCCACATGACCACGGAAGCGTCTTCGGACAGCGCTGGCTCTTCGGCTTTGAAAAGGAGATGAGCACTGCAACCCTAGAGTCGGACTCGACTGGCTTTCGAGCAAGGGAACCTTTACCTTTATCTTAAGCTAACTGCCTGCCAAACAGAGGAGCAGCACAGCGTAGACAGGGGAGCAGAACTTGGTCAGGCTGTGTGAAAATGTGCATGCTGGGGGGGGGGAAACAGTTGTGTTGTACTGCACTGTTACAAAGGAATAGGGTGAAGTAACCTGGCTGACCAGCTGTGAACAGTCCACTGAAAAATCAGTTCCTTGTTCACAGCAGGCAAAAAGGATGTGAGCCAAAGCGGTGGGTATTTGAGCATCCATAGAGATTTACCTTTGGAAGAAACTGCTGCCTAAGAATGGCCAAGTGCCAACTAAGGGGAAACCAATGGTAGGGATGCCAGGCCCCTGCCGGGGGGGGGGGATCCCCTACTTCAGGGCCCTTCTCCCTAGCACTGATCAGCTGGCCAGAGGGGGACTTAACAGCAGGAAAACTAGGCCTAGGTCTGCGTTGCCAGCAATGCAGCGATGTCACTTCTCGTGCACACTGAAAGTTATATCATTGCATCGCCGGCAATGTAGAGACACTGTGGTATCTGGGCAAACACTCTATGGTAAAAATGACCTCTACCATAGAGTTTTTGCTCAACTACCAGAGTGTCACTGGCATCATGATGATGTCACTTCCAGCAACACAGGCCTAGGCTTGTCTTTGCTCCCACAGTAAGTCCCTCCCACCAGTTGCCAGGGGGAAGAGATCTGTCTGCTCAGCCCCACTCTCTGTAAGGTATCAAGCTGTTTAACATGCAATTTAGTATCTTATATTAATTCTTAAATTTTATAGGCTGATTTGAGAAGGGTTTTTGACCATGAAGAGAGAGCTATAACATCTCCAAATAAGGAAATTTTTTTACCTATCTCATGCTCCTTCAGAAATTCAATAAGTGTAGTAAAAGTATGATCCTATTAATTTGTTCAAAGTGAGTAGGCTGAACGCATGGGTGGAGCAAGACCGCACCCATTACCCCACACCCAGTCCCTGCATGTTTAGCTTATGCAGAGTCTACTACACATGTATCGTTCTACTATACATACGCCCCAAGGCTAGAGATGATGACAATGGATGTGGTCCAGTTCCCCCTTTCCACATGGTCATCCTACACACTTTGAAAGGGGTGTGAGCAGAGCTAAGCATGGTAACCTCAATAAGCAATAATCTACATCCATCCTACATCCTGTGTCTCTGATGCGGAGAAAAGTACCTGCTGGTAGACAAGCAGCCACTTGCTCAAAGTTTAAATATTTAATATGAAATAGCTCAGACTATGCTGTACCGCAACAGGGTACACACTTAATGAACTGTCGTCCTAGTACAATCAAATGCAACTGGCATGTATCCAACCACACCGTCCCTCTTGCAGAATGGTATTTCCAGTCATCGAAGAGGGTGCCAATTTCTGCCAGTTCCTCTCAGCCATGGCAGGCCCCCACTTTGCCCTCATGCTGTTCCTATGGTTCCCCTGACTCCCCCAGGAACAAAATTCTGGGGTGCTCTGTGGTCTGTAGCAGAAGGGGGAAATGTTGCAAGGTCCTTCAACTTGCCTTGAAACCCCCACCAAGAAAGTTAGACACTCCAAGACAGACCACAAAGCTGCATTTTCTAAAGAATTCACGACTTGAAGGAAACTCTGTTTTCGCTCTCAGAGACGGTGGTTTTTAAGCCTGCGCGAGAGGTTGTCGGTCAGCAGCGTCAGAGACCTGCTTGGACCCCTGTTTGTATTGGCAGCGTCCCATGAGGAACTTCACACACAGTCCCGAGCAGTATTGGCATGTGGTTATCACCACTCACCTCCCGAGACATCTTAGAATAATAAACCCGTAATTGAAAGGCGAGTTCAGTGCTGCTGTTTGCAGCCAGGCGAGGCCCACTGAATGATTACCACAGCAGGCGGTGCGCCAGAGGTGCTGAAAGAGTCTATTAGTTTGCTTAGTCTCAGTCAGTATGGAGTATTAATACAAGCTCTCTGCAAACAAATAGACACAGCATAAGGCTTGTGGGGGGGAAAGAGAACGAGGGGGGTAGAATTCATTTCTCCAGAGTTTTCCGAGTGTTCCTTCTCTGCAGGAAAAAAAAAGTTCATATGCAGGTTTGAAATAATAACTGCATATCAACATAGGTGAACGCAGGAATCCACCAATTCGAAATAACGGTTTCTTTTTTTGTAAAGGAGGGGAGAAGTTCTTTGAGAGTGTTCTACATCTTCTCAATAGATTGGCCCAGTAAAAAAAAATGCAGCGAATGTCTTAGGGGCAATGTTTAATTCCTTTCGTAATGTGCAAAGCTTTGTTGGTTGCCAGTGGTAAAATACATACTGCTTTGAAGGGATTTCATAATGGCACCAGGTGTGTGTGTGGGGGAAAGGTTACAGGCAAGAAGCTGAGCAAGATATTCAGGTGGCACGGATTCAATAATGCCGCCAGTGTAAGACCACAGGGGTGTATCCTGGAAGCAGCTGCCAAACAGGCAGAGAGTGTCTTCCATCAACCAAATGGCAGGGCCACCAGTCAAGATGTTGCACAGACGAAGGCATGACAGATGCATGATGGATGCCCTCACTCTGCAAATGATAGCTGCAAGAAGCTGTGCTTTTTCTGAACAGCCCCCTCGAGATTTGGGACGGCTGCCCACAGGGACGTGGACCCCGTGAGGCCCTTTGACGATTCTTCTACAAGAGCTGGCAGCACTTTCTTTGCCAGCAAGCATTTGATTAATTATCTGTTTATGGATTTGGGCCGGTTACTATGTTCCTGAGAGTTTAAGTCGATGTTCTTATGGTAGATGGCGATGTACGGAACAGTTTCGGCCATGTTTCTACTTTGAAGTGTGGAACAGCGGTATATACATTTCTAAACACAATCCCACAGATGGAGCACATGAACACATGTTGTCTGCTGTTGGGCACTGAGGTGGGTAGAGCTGAGTCTTCAGCAATCCGCACTGCCTTTAGCTATGCTTTGTGAAGATAAGAGGGTAAACACAGATTGAAACATCTAATGCATGCTTTCTACGCGGGGGGGGCGGGAACGGGACCCTGGGCTTTCCATTTGGGTAGTATCAGTGCCATCCTCCTCAGGTCTACTCAGAATCCTACTCAGGTTTACTCAACGAGGCTTACTCCCAGGAAAATGTTCTTAGGATTGTACTGCAAATCATCATTTTCTATTGTATTATTATAAGCCAATTGATACTACTTTCTAATCAGAAGCAAAGGGTCTCTTCAGAAATCTTGATAAACCATGGAAACTGGATCAACCTGACTAGCCAATGGGCAGGAGAAAGTATTTACGTGGCACTCCTAAGAGATGCCAACTCCACTAGGATTGGCAGGTCCCCAGCATGACAAGCCGGGGCTGATGGTAGTCCATGGACTACCATTACTAATGCTAATACTTCCACACACCTGTTAAGAACTGTATATGGCACATCAATCAGGGGTCATTTCCTGCAGGAGTGCACAGGAGCAGAGCTCCGGCAGTAAAGAGCCCAGGGGGCGGGCACATGCAACAAGCCCCACCCCCTGCTCCCAGCAGCCCTCAGTCAGAGCAAGAAGCAGCCAGGTAAGTTGCAGAGCTCCCCTCAGCCCCCTGGTCCAAAACAGTCCAGTGGCACATTTAAGAGCAAGTTTTATTCAGGTACAAGCTCTCCCCTCCTCTGTGAGGACAGAGTGGCACCCCCCCCCGCCATAGCTAGCAATCCAAAACAGTCCAGTGGAGCCTGAGCAGTGGGTATTGCCTTCTGACACACTTCTGGTGATGTCAGGGGGTGTGGCATATGCAAATATGTTATGCTAATGAGTTATGCTAATGAGTTATGCTAATGAGCTCCTGCACCTCTTTTTCTATGAAATGACCCCTGCACATCCCCTATTTTACATGAGCAGCAGATAACAAAAGTGGGCATGCACAGAAAAGAAGCCCTCAAGGGTGTTTGTGTGGGCGCATGTCAGCAGATGGCTCTCAGATTTCGGCTGGTGGCCCTAAAAATTAGCCCCACTTCAAGACAAAAGTCTGGCAACCCTAGCCCCAACATTCCTAGAAGCAAGACTGATACAGAGGCAGTTTGCCCCTCCCCTTTCAAGTGTCATTTAAAAAGTTCCATTTTGGTGAGGATGGAAAAATGGAATGACAGGAAGTAGAAAGCTGGGTCACTTCCTGCTCCCCTTGCATCGCCAGCACATCCAAAAGTACCTGACAAAGGATTTCTATACTGTTTCAGATTTAATCATCATTCTCTCTTCCCCAGCTGTGAGAGGCTGGGAGCTCTTAAACAGAATTCTCTCTCTCTTTTTTCCCCCCTCCGTTTATTTGTTAAGTTTTTCGGATATACAACTAAATACATGTAACAGTGTATAATACAAATAGAGTCTTTTTAAACTATATTTTGTCCATCCATTTGTAAACTCTTGACCATTGTTTTTGGAATACTGTGTGATCCTTTCCTTGTAGCAACGTGTTCAGTTTATCCATCTCCGCCTCTTCCGACAGTTTCTGTGCTAACTCATCTCTTGAAGGCAGTCTGTCTGTTTTCCAATATCTAGCTACAACTATTCTAGCAGGCGTTAGTATATAAACAGAATTCTCCATAAGAATATAATAAAGCAGTAGTGGGGACCAATGTTCTAAAATGCCCGCCTTTAGTGTTTGGCCGGAAGAACTGCCACTCAGAAAACACTGGCTGGGTTGACTGGCTGCTTTGTGCAGTCCCACCCAGCGTTTCAAGGTCTTTTGCATATGGAAGCTGATTGGACATTCCACACCTCAAACTCCCCCCCCCCGCAAGGCAGTTGGAATTTTCAGTTGCATATGGGAACTACTGTATTCTGAGGTAACATATGTCCTCACTCACAACACATCACTTCCCCTTTAAAAGAAACAAACCCAATAACACAATCACGCCACACCACAAAGAAGACAGATCACACCACAAGCAGAATACCACAAGGCAAAAAATGATAGGAAAAGGTGCCAGCAGTCACCCCATTACTGCCACAGATGGTGTGCAGGTCCCAGGTTCATGTTTTAAAAGCTGCCTGGGGGACTATGGACCATTCACACACTTTCAACCATAACATACCTCATAGGGTAGTTGTGCGGATCATACGGGGGAGAGGAGAATGATGTCAGCTGCTTTGGTTCCCACTGCAGGGAAAGACTGCCCTTTCCCTAGGCAGAGGCGGGGGGGGGGGGGATGTAAAACTTAAGACAGACAGGCAGATAAAGGTTGGCTGATGGTTGCCTGGAAAGGACATAGGGTTGAAGCCTGCTGAGGATGGGGTCTGAGGAGCAGGAGGAAGAGGGGGACCTCAGACAGATACAATGCCATACTGCCCACACTCCAGACAAACTGTTGCCAGTCTCCAGGTGACAGCTGGAGAGCTCTAAAAGCT
>NW_015174976.1:74510-76993 GCF_001447785.1 Gekko japonicus | reverse complement strand
ATAACAAGAGGAATGGGTACCTGCCCTAGGTGGCAGGGGGCACCCTCCTCCTGGCTCTGTACCGGGAGTGTGGTCGGCGGCAGGCGGAGAAAAATGAGAGAGACGAGAGGCGGCGAGAAGAGAAATGGCGGCAGAGAGAATCGAACGATCCAGGAAGGCAGCGGCCGATTCGAGCGGAGGCGGAGCCGGAGCGACGTCGTGACGTGGGACGCAGCACGGCAGGAGCCGATGGGACATTGCCGGAAGCTGCGCCCGAAAGCAGCATCGCTCCGAAGGAGAAGAAATCATCAAAAGAGCCTGCTCGGACCTGGTCGCCAGCCATCTGGATCGCTGACAAAGAGAACAACGAGGCCGCCGGAAAAAGGAAGAAGGACTAAGCCGCAGGGGTGCTGGTAGGGTATCCCTTCCCCAAGAGAATTGTGGCCCTAGTTAGGTATTAACTACTACAGTGTAGTTGACTGTAAACCGCTCTGAGACCCATTAGGGGTCATGGGCGGTATATAAATCCCATGTAAATAAATAAATAAAATAAATAAATAAACAGAATTCTCTCTCTCTTTTCCCCCCCTCCGTTTATTTGTTAAGTTTTTCAGATATACATGTAACAGTGTATAATACAAATAGAGTCTTTTTAAACTATATTTTGTCCATCCATTTGTAAACTCTTGACCATCGTTTTTGGAATACTGTGTCATCCTTTCCTTGTAGCAACGTGTTCAGTTTATCCATTTCCGCCGCTTCCGACAGTTTCTGTGCTAACTCATCTCTTGAAGGCAGTCTGTCTGTTTTCCAATATCTAGCTACGACTATTCTAGCAGCCGTTAGTATATAAACAGAATTCTCCATAAGAACATAAGAGAAGCCAATGTTGGATCAGGCCAATGGCCCATCTAGTCCAACACTCCGTCATGCAGTGGCCAAAAATACCAGGGGCCAGTGGTTCTACATTTTTTTAAATTATGTTTATTGTTATTTTATCACATTTAAACATAAAAAACAAAATGTGGAAAGTTGTACAACAAACTGCTATATCAGGTTACAATCAAATACATACAATAGGAAATGGCACTTTATAACATAAGTCTCAATAACACCAACAATGTTGCTTATGCTTAAACAGATCTAAACTATTATACCACTTAACTAGGAGTCAAATTGTACAGATTATTTTGCCATATCAAAGATACTTTACAGAAGAAAACTTAAAAAATATTTTCAATTATATATAAGGAGTTTAAACTTTACATTCCTAATAGTTTCCCAATCGAATGTATCAAAATTAATTTTGTCTAAAATAGGGTACCAGATGTTCAGTGGATTCATTACCTCACATTCTAATTGGGTCTCTGTATAAAAGGTGTTGAATTTTCCAATTAAAAAATGTCCCATACTTAATGTAGCCAATTTTGGATAGTTGGGGGGTTTCTATCTTTCCAGTGCTTGGCTATTAAGATTTTTGCCGCTGTAAACAAAAAGTTAATTAGTTTTTTTCTGCCAGTGGTTCTACATGATGGCCAGAAATAACCAGCCCACAATTCCTCAGATCCCGGCAGTGAACGTGGGATCGCACAGATAGCATAGATTTGTCACCAGATAACTGTTGTGAGCACAGTTCCATCATTCATTTCAGAAAAGTAGCTGATATTCATAGGTTAAGAGGTTTCTGTTTAAAAACAGTTTGCTAGGGGAGCCTTCTGATCCTGCTGACACACCTGCTTGTTTACCTTTTTTAAAAAATTCCTAATAAAAGTTTATGGGTGGTGGTGGTTGTAATTATAACCAGTTGTTGCCCTTCAGAATAAGATAATCTTTTTCTGCCAGAACTGCAGCTAATTTTTAGGTTCTGAGGGGATCATGTGTCTGCAGTGAGCCGCTGCCATGGCTGCCAAGCCACATTAAAATCTGGCCATTCCAAAACATGGGACTTAAAGCGGGCCATGTGATCGTAGGCACTGAGGCTGTCCAGTGGCATAAGCACATCATATGGCTGCATGCTCTGCACATTGGGGTAATCATGTGGAAGAAACAATTACAGGACAGGAAATCAGAGCATGGGTTGGGAGGAAACAATCTTTCAGCACAAGGCAAACCCCAATCACTCGATCTATGGTCATCGCAACCTAACAAACAGACCTAAAAACTTTTTCCGTTTATGACAGTCGGTTACCAGAATATAACTGGATGAAAAAAGCAAAGTTTCGTAAAGAATGTGGGATGGAGCTGTGGCTCATTGGTTAGCACATTGGTTTGGTTGATGACTCAGGTTTCGTTCCTGGTATCTCTAGTTAAAAGGATGGGGTGATAGGCAGGGCTATTTTTGGGCAGGAACGCACAGGAACGGAGTTCCGGTTGGCTCCCAAGTTGGCCACACCCAGCAGGAACTCATTAGCATAGTAGGCCACACCCAACAGCAGAAACTCATTAGGATTGGCTACATTAGGGGTGTGTGGCCTAACATGCAAAGGAGTTCCTGCTACAAAAAA
>NW_015174976.1:71855-74290 GCF_001447785.1 Gekko japonicus | reverse complement strand
GCCCAAGGTCATCCAGCCAGGTGCAAGTGGAGGAGTGGGGAATCAAACCCGGTTCTCCCAGATTAGAGTCCACGCACTTAACCACTACACCAAACTGGCACTAGTAGTGTGTGTATGGGGGGGGGTAATGGCACCCATGGAGGAGGAGGAGGAGGAGGAGGAGCACTACAGACCTTATAGCTATGACACATAAACAGGCCCACCCCGTCCATTTTCCCAGTGATGTGTTACTGGGTGCCCTGAAGCTCAATAGGACAGGACAGTTCAGTTACCTTTATTGGCATTAGCACAGGGGGGGAAATACACAAAAATACATAATAGATAAAACATAGAAACATATACCACCCAGAAAAACCATTCTAGAATAGTCTAAAATCCATGTAAAATAAGTCTCGATTCCATTTCTCCCAAATACAATTTTGCATTACAATACTGTACTACATATAAAAAGAGCAGCCTGAAAGAACTTTGCCACAGAGATGGTTATATTTTCATCATCAAAAGCTGACTCCGAAGACCACCTGAAGAAGCAGACGAGAGAAGCCGAGACGAAGCCCAGACGAGCCGAGCTGAAGGAACAACAAGCGAATCCCACCACTGGGTGCCGGTAGGCAGTCCCCGCCCCTGACCGTGTGTGTGCCCATAGATAGGGATAATTAAATATGTAAGCCGCTCAGAGACCCCTTGGGGGGGTTCGAGCGGGGTAAAAGCTGAATGTAATCATCATCATCATCATCATCGCTGTTTAGTAGATATAGCAGTTTGTGCGAGTCAGGAAGCTCTATGATACCACCAAGTAGTGACAATAAAATGCAATACCAAATATTGGCATAGTAATGACATTCCAATAATGGGTGAGAGACACTGTTTCAATTGACCCACTTGCACAGGGGCATAGCCTATTAACAAAAGGGATACTATTAATTAAAACCTCCCAGTCAAGGACAGGAAACAAAACCATTTCTAGGCACTTGGAGGTGGTAACTTGGTGTTGTGTGTTCAAGAACGGCACTCGGTCTCATACCACAGATCTTATTTGTAGAACCACTGCACAAAAGAACTAGTGTGGTGTAGTGGTTAAAGTGCTGGACTAGGGTCCAGGAGACCCAGACTCAAATCAACATTCTACTATCAAGCCCACTGCATGACCTTCCTTATGCTGGTCAGTCTTTCTCAGCCTAACCTACTTCATAGGGTTGGTGCGAGGATAAAATGGAGGAGAGGAGAATGATCTACGCTGTGGAGAAAGGCACAATACAAATATAATGAATAAATAGTAGAACAAGTGAGCGTTTGGCCATCCCGGCTGCAGTGCAACAGCGGTTACTACTATAGGCCGAAGAGTGACTGAGATTAAATACTGCTCCTTAACAAACACCCCTGCTGCTTAAGAACATAAGAGAAGCCAATGTTGGATCAGGCCAATGGCCCATCTAGTTCAACACTCTGTCACACAGTGGCCAAAAATACCAGGTGCCATCAGGAGGTCCAGCAGTGGAGCTGGGACACTGGAAGCCCTCCCACTGTTGCCCCCCCCCACCAAGCACCAAGAATACAGTGCATCACTTGCCCCAGCCTGTGAATTCCTATCTATACCTTGTGGCTAATAGCCACTGATGGACCTCTGCTCCATATGTTTATTCAGTTCCCTCTTGAAGCTGTTCATGCTTGTAGCTGCCACCACCTCCTGTGGCAATAAATTCCATGTGTTAATCACTCTTTGGGTGAAGAAGTACTTCCTTTTATCTGTTCTAATTTATCCGTTCTAACCTGACTGCTCAGCAATTTCATCGAGCACCCACAAGTTTTTGTATTGTGAGAAAGGGAGAAAAGTACTTCTTTCTCTACCTGCTCTATCCCATGCATAATCTTGTAAACCTCAATTATGTCACCCCTCAGTCGTCGTTTCTCCAAGCTAAAGAGCCCCAAACGCTTTCACCTTTCTTCATAGGGAAAGTGTTTCAACCCTTTTATCATTCTAGTTCCCCTTTTCTGCACTTTTCCCAATGCTATAATATCCTTTTTGAGGTGTGGTGACCAGAACTGTACACAGTACTCCAAATGAGGATGTACCATCGATTTATACAGGGGCATTATGATATTGGCTGAACTGTTTTCAATTCCCTTCCTAGTAATCCCCAGCATAGCATTGGCCTTCTTTATTGCAGTCACACACTGTCTTGACATTTTCATTGAGTTATCTACTATGACTCCAAGATCTCTCTCTTGGCCAGTCTCTGCCAGTTCAGACCCCATCAATGTGTATTTATAGTTAGGATTTTTTTCTCCAATGTGCATCGCTTTGCACTTGGCCACATTGAACCCCATTTGCCATGTTGACGCCCACTCGCCCATCCTCGACAGATCCCTTTGGGGTGCCTCACAATCCTCCCTGGTTCTCACCACCCTGAACAACTTCGTGTCATCCACAAATT
>NW_015174976.1:64491-71498 GCF_001447785.1 Gekko japonicus | reverse complement strand
AGGCAGATTTTAAGGAAATATGAAATTTACATATTTTTGTCAGATCCACAAGTTCACTTCTGAGTTCTTTCAGAACTCTCGGATGTATGCCATCTGGGCCTGGTGATTTGTCAGTTTTTAAGTTGTCTATAAGTCGTAGGAGCTCCTCTCTCGTCACCTCAATCTGACTCAGGTCTCTCAACACCGCTCCCAAAATCAGTGGTTCTGGAGTGGGCAAGCACTTCTCATCTTCCACAGTGAAGACAGAGGCAAAAAATGCATTTACCTTCTCAGCCATTTCCCTATCATCCTTCAGTACTCCTTTAACCCCTTGGTCATCCAAGGCCCCACTGCCTCCCTGGCTGGTTTCCTGCTCCTAATGTATTTGAAGAAAGTTTTATTGTTGGTTACTTAAGCAAAACGGTTTTAAAAATCAGTAACAATGACAATTTTTTTAGAGTTATGGGTGCACACAATGTGCAGCACAACACCCACATGTCATTTGTGGATAGTGCATCCATCTGTCCACGTGTACCCAACATTGAAGCATGTGCAAATGCTTGAAATGATTCTGAATACCTCTAGACAAGGCAAGGACTGTGGTAAAGCAGGACTAAGGACACAGACAGACATGATAAAGACCACAGGTTTCCATGAGTCTAGAAAATGTATCCTATCTCCCTTTCTCCACCTGTTTCCCAATCCAGATTTTTAACTGCATGTTTACAGACATCATAGATCTCCGTTGTGTCTGTCTGAGATCGAAAACAACTCAAATATCATATATCCTTTTCAGAGCAGCACTCCCCCCATGTAGCCCCTGCTTCCTGGTGCTGGCTTATTTCTTGACTTTTGGGGATAAAATCCAGATGGTCTTGAGTAGAAAAGAAGAAGGGGGGAAAGAGAGAATTTCAAGGCACTGTCTACCAGGTGACTGACTCCAATGCCCCGAGATAGTCTTGGGCACACACATTACACACTCATGCACCTTTCGTTTGGTGACAGATACAGACCTGCTTATGTTTCTGTGTTTGGCAACCTCTTCCTGTAGACAGACAGGTAGGTAACACTCCCCTTTTCAACTGAAGCCAAGCAGCATCTCTTCCCCAAAGCAAAGAGCCTCCTGCTCTCCTTGGCAGCCATTTCCTAACTGGCCCCACCCACCACCACAGCCATTTTGTTCTGGCGATTTCTACCCTTTCTGAAAAAGTGCCCACTGGCTCGCCAAGGTCGAGGGCCCCATCTTAGAACATGGCAGTGGGGGCCACTGGATGTGAGAGAGGGAAGAGGGAAGAGCAAGAGCCGGGTGTTATTTGAGGGGGGGGATATTGTAACGGGATGGAGCAGGCTCTCACACACGAAGGGGGTGGATGAGGGGGCAAGGAGCACAGCAACAGTTTTCCTCATACACTTCAGGGTTCCCCACATGGCTGAGGGCTTTGCTGAATCATCATCATGTACAAGTTTATATTTTCATACCTTGAACGGAGCCAACAGACCGTCTCATCGAGGCCAACCCAGGCAGCTGTTTATTTGCTTTACACGGATTGTGTTGGGGTGGGGTCCAGCCGCCCACAGGGCACCATGCCCCCCTCCTCTCTCATTCGCTGGGGCTGTTCTGCAGCAGGAAACATCCATGCTGTCAGCCAAGAGAGAGAGAGAGAGAGAGAGAGAGAAATCTCAGATGAGCCTTTTGAAGCATTCAGTGTGCCGTGGTCGAAAAATAAATATATTCGGCTTTAGAAATCCACCAAGGAGGGTTTCTGAAGAGAACTGTTTTCACTGGCATCAAGAATCTGCTAATTCTTCCCAGAATCCCCCAGCCACACCTTCGTTCTACTGGTGTTAGGGCTTGAGGGCTGCCGGTGTCATTCATCATCAATGTCCGGTCTATTAAACAAACAGAATACTCAGATCTTAAAGGTGTATTTGCTTATAAAAGTCAATGTACCACAGCAGCAGTGAGTGCCCCAGGTAAGAATGTTATCCCTTTCCCAAGAGTCGAGATTGTTTTTTCCCCCATTTTCTTACCCTCCTCTGTAGTTTCCAGGAGTTCTCCCACACTGTTCTGAAGGAACAGCCTCTCAATGTGCCTATTTCTTATTTCTCCTCTTTCCCCAAACTCCTATCCATTGTTCTCAAATCCTTAAGCTGACTCTAACCACAATCCAGCACAAATACTCCCTCAAAAACTCGCTACAGTACTGCAGACACAGAAAATGGCAGAAACCTCAGGTCTGTTTGGTTGCACATAGAGGGGGTATAAAAAAAGGTTAATTTGCAGATCTGTGGATTAAGGAGGCTGACATCCTTAATGTAGCTGTGATCACCTACCAGACTTGCTTTAACTGATCTCCTTGTTTGTCATGCTTTGAATGCATTTTTAGGATGGATGTTACATGTGATCCTCCCTATCTGTGGAAGCATGCTTTTTCTACCTCAGGGCACATAAACTAAACACCAGATTAATTGGAGTCTGGTACACATGTTCCAAGTCTAGATCATACATACATTGCCCTTTTCGGAAGAACTTGTGATCACACGTAGCGTTCATAGCACCATGAACATAACATCTGAAAAGGGCTAGGGTACTTGATTTATATGTATTCACTGAAAAGTCTATATGCCACCAACTAACCAAAGAACATGGTTACTGCCTACAAATGTCTAATCACCAACCATGGTGACTGTGAAAATTAACAAAGAATTTAGTAGCAACATAATTATTTATAGTCCCATCCTAAGCAGCTACACACCCTTCTAAGCCCCTGGATTTCAGGGAGTCTGCTTTGGATGACATTGGGAGTCTTTTAATTTAGATTTTACTGATTTTGTTGTGGGATGTTATTTTTTAATTATCATAACTACCGACAATCCTGTATCAAAAGCTATGAATTTGCTAATGAATATTTTTAAAAAATCAGTAAAATAATGCAAATGCAGGAGAGCTTGTGTGGTGTAGTGATTAGCATGTTGGACTTGGACTGGGATCTTACTTACACATGTACACACACACACAAACACACACACCCCAAGAATACAGGGAATGCCACATCCAGAGTAAAATACAGTCTGTGAAAGCCACAACAAAAGATGTATTAAATCTTACAAATCTACTAACCAAAAGATTCCAAACTTCAGAAGATGGCTTTATCCAATCCATGACTCCTTCCCTCAAACTAAGATGTGAAGATTACAGTGGAATCCGGTCCTGCTGCATGCATTGTTTTAAATCTAAACTGTTCTGAAACATGGAATCAGCAAGATGAATAGGATTCTACCACCAGATACTATGCCTCTAAGCACTGGGCATGTAAGCAGCTGATAAGATACATCCACTAAGGCTCTTTCCAAATGGTCTATTTTTTTCTTTTCTTTTCAAACAGCAATAAATGACCAGTGTTTGATCTTTGCATGAATGCACTTCGTTCCCCCCTTAAAATCTCTGAGGGTTTTGCACTCCCCATCTTCAGTGCCGGAACATGTCTTGTGCACTTCTTCTGGGACTTTGTGCTAGACATGGCCGAACTTTCCTCTCCTGAGAATCTCAGTTTTCATTTTTTTTAAACCAAAACCAAGTTACCAGCCCTTAAGGTTATGAATATAGGCGTGAGAATACACAGATAATTCTTGCTAAAATATAAAATAAAAACAACCATAGCTGGCTGAGTAATATTTCCAGTAGTATGGTGGGGGGGGATGCCTTGAATAACTCTTGCTACTCCCTAACAAACTTGAGTCAGTTATACAGTATAGTAAAAAATAATAATAGAAAAATAAGGTATAAAACATGGACATTTCCAAGCTTGGATCCAGCACAAGGATTGAAGACCTTTCCCCTCCCAGGAATCAGCCATTTCCCTACCCTGGTGCCAATTATTCCCAGGGTTGTGGGAATCCAGCAGCCATGCAGGTTGGGGGGGGCAGTAAAGAGGAAGAAGGGGGTGAAATTCCTTCAGCCAAGATTGGGACACCTCTTCCATTGAACAGAGCCATTCCCTACAATCTATTTATTTATTTATTTATTTATATTCAACTTTCAACTTCAACTTTATTTCGGCTTGCATGACCAAAAGTCTTAAGCACACTTGTACACACTTATAAAAGTACCATTCATACATGCAAAGTAAGAGGGGGGGGGGGAGTGAGATGCATTATGCAAAT
Organism: Gekko japonicus; assembly: GCF_001447785.1. Lineage (NCBI taxonomy): Eukaryota > Metazoa > Chordata > Lepidosauria > Squamata > Gekkonidae > Gekko > Gekko japonicus. The sequence goes on along the minus strand of NW_015174976.1, from coordinate 67,355 downwards.
ATGAGAGGGTTACACTAAATGGGATAACTGAATTATCCACTTTATCAGATAAGAGAACAGAAATTGACCAGGGCAGGGAGGGAAGCTTTTCTTTTATCAAGATAGGTATAATATACTTCTGCCTCTCCGTATTCCAGTTGGGGCAAGCTAGCAAAATATGATCCATCGTCTCCACCCTACCTTGATTACAATCGCATGTCCGTTCAGAGAATGGGATGCCATGAAAGCGGCCAAAGACTATGTTCGACGGGAACGTGTTCAATCTAGCCAATGTAAAGGCTCTGCGAAGTGCTGGACTTTTAAGAGTGTAACAGTAAGTAGGGATCACGACCGGCGGTGGAAGACCGAGGGATAGGCCCGAGCAGGTACGCCGAGCTCTGCAAAGTGTTTATATTTATACCCCGCCCTCCCAGCCATGGCCAGCTCAAGGCAGCTTACAACAACATAAAAACTACAATGCATAAAATAGCAGTCTTAAAACCATAACAAGAACCATATTAAAAGATGCTAACAATAATAATCAGATTTCCAATAACAGAAAATCAGTTCAACGCTATGTCTAAGATGGCGCTCAGCTTCCACGCCATCCTAGTGGTCGATCTCGATCTAACATGATATGGGTGGCTCAGGCTGCTTTAAGATTTCCAGGGGGAGGTCATTCTCCCCCGGAGCAGCTCCTAATAGAATGCCTGGTGGAACAGCTCTGTCTTGCAGGGCCTGTGGAGCTGCATAAGGTCCTGCAGGGCCCTGATCTCCTCCGGGAGCTCGTTCCACCAGAGCAGAGCCACCACCGAGAAAGCCCTGGCCCTGGTTGCAGCCAGCCTGGCATCCTTTGGCCCAGGAAGGGTGAGTTGATGTTGATACCCTGATCGCAGTGCTCTGTGGGGAACATATGGGGAAAGGCGGTCCCTCAGGTCCCTGGCCATAAAGGGCTTTAAAAGTAAGAACCAGCACCTTAAAGTGAACTCGGTATGCTATGGGTAGCCTGTGCAATGCCTTCAGCACAGGCTGAATGTGCTCCCGCATTGGGAGGCCCATTAACAGCCTGGCTGCAGCATTTTGCACCAGCTGTAGCGTCCGAATTTGTGATAAGGGCAGCCCCATGTAGAGAGCATTACAGTAGTCCAACCTCTAGGTGACTATCACATGGATCACTGTTGCCAGGTCGTTGAGTCCAAGGAAGGGAACCAACTGCCTAATCAGCCGAAGGTGATAAAAGGTCGACTTGGCAGTAGCTGCTACCTGGGCCTCCATTGTCAAGGAGGCATCCAGGAGCACTCCCAAACTCCTAATCTCCAGTGCTGGCACCGGCGGAGCCCCATCAAAGGTCGGGAGTGGGATCCCTACCCTTGGCCCGCTCCGACGCAGGCACAAGATCTCCGTCTTTGAGGGGTTCAGTTTCAACGGGCTCAGCCTAAGCCAACCAGCCACGTCCTGGATTATCTACCATTGTTAAGAAATGTTACCAGGTTTAAGCTTTTGTTGTAGGCTTTGGTTCTCCCACCAACCACACGCCAAGCATTCACTGCATATTTGCTACTGCAGACTAAACAATGAAGCTCTGTAAGCCTTCTCTACTTTACTGAGAATTTACCCAAGGTATGCCCTCACCTGTATGGTCCAGGCTAGCCTGATCTCATCAGATACTCAAAAGCTAAGCAGAGTCAGCCCTGGTTAGTACTTGGATGGGAGACCACCAAGGACCACCAGGGTTGCTACGTAGAGGCAGGCAATGGCAATCCACTTCTGTTCATCCCTTGCCTTGGAAACTCCATGGGGCCACTGTAAGTCGGCTGTGATTTGATGGCACTTTCCAACACTCCACTGAAGGTATTCCCCAGAATCCTCTGTAGGGCTGCCAAGTGGGGGCAGGGGCGGGTGGCGGGGAAACCCCCGCTTCGGAGGCCCGATTTCTGCCACTGCGGAATCGGGCCCCGGGGGGAACTCCGCCCCCCGAAGCACAGCGTGGCTGCGTCACCAGAGGTGACGCAACCACGTCAATCACATTGGGGGCGTGGCCCCAGTCATCGGAGGGAAAACTCTATGGTTTTTCCTCCAACGATCGGGGCCACGCCTTCAACATGATCGACGTAGCGCATCACTTCCGGTGACGTGCTGGCAGCGCATGCACGCACATCAAAGAATGGCTCCCGGAGACCAGCGAGGCTCCCCCGCCGGGAAGAAAATTTGACTTGGCAACCCTAATCCTCTGGAATGTGTAGTGGGCTCCTCAGCAGACACAGCAACGTGTAAAGGTTGTCTGGATAGGGAAACTTGGGGGGGAAATCTGCTTTAAGGAAAGTAACCGACTGCAAGCCCAGAGTGGGCTTCATCCTTATGACCTGTTGCAAAAGAAGCCAATCCTAAAGACTAAGATCCAGAAAACTGGACTGCTCTTAAGTGCAGAGCACAAGCGTCAATCTTGCTCCTCTTTGGAGTCTGCATTCTTGTGAACCCACACAAATCCACAGTAAGCATTTTCCATATTCCACCTTCTATAAATCTTAAGTTATTGTGCTGAGTGAGTCTTTCCATGCAATCGAGGAAATGCAATAACTTTAAGGGGTATCACGTTCCCTTCCTTGAATATTTCAAACCTTTTAATCAAATGTTTACTGAATATATAAGTATTTCCTGTTCTTTAAACACATCTTAAAAAGTAGAACAGGTGGTGCAAAGGTTCTTAAGAGTTTGGAACCAAAGAGGGACATCTGCCACGGACAGCAATTTTGTATGGAATGGCTACTATAGCGAGCAATATTGAACTATATTATTACGAACAGAAGTTACGATCCAGGCAGTCATTGTTTTCGATCTATTGATTTGCTGAGTACGATATGCATGGGAAGGATGTTCAGAATTGG
>NW_015174976.1:59640-64216 GCF_001447785.1 Gekko japonicus | reverse complement strand
CAGAATGAAGACAATAATGTATTGGCATTTCCATGTTGTTTTAATCCAGAATTCCTTTTTTTCAACAGGTCAGGACATCAAGTCACTGAAGTGCTTACGAACTTCCTCGAGTTGTCCGCTAAAAGGAACTATTTGTAACTTGGGAGCTATTCTTAGCCATTCGGAATGTGTCAACTTCGTTAATATTGGGTTACTTTGTGAAAGAATTACAACAAAACAGAATTTTGATAAAGATTGCCTCGAAACGAACATTGAAACTCGAGGAAGTTCGTAAGCACTTCAGTGACTTGATGTCCTGACCTGTTGAAAAAAGGAATCCTGGATTAAAACAACATGGAAATGCCAATACATTATTGTCTTCATTCTGTGAATGTTTGAACTGTTGCAGCAATTTTCTGCAACCTAGTTAGTCATAACTAGATTCGATCAAGCCCATTTCAGAAGCAACGCTTCTTTCACACTTCAGTCACCAATGCATTTATTTGGATAATGCATCCATTTCAGTGGGATTTAAATGGCAATGGATTCAGATTGACCACCAGTAAACAGGCTACTTAGAACTGATCTAACTGGTTAGAGAGTTCATCAAAGTACAGGAGTGACCATTGCTCTGAAGCGGAGCAGCTGTTCTGCCCGCAGAAGGCCCCAGGTTCAGCACCCAGCATCTCCAGTCAAAAGATAAGCAGCAGGTAATGTGGAAAACCTCTACCAGAGATTCTGGAGAGCCACTGCCAGTCAGAAAGGGATGCTACTGACCTCAATGGACCAGTTGTCCGACTCAGTACCCCAGTTAACGTGTTAGAGTGGATGCGCAGACAGCCTGCATGTATGTGCATGCACCCATTGCAAGAAATAATCAATGCACACTCACTTCACAAATGAAATCAGAAACCAGAACCCAGATAAACGTGGGGTTTCAACCAGCCATGCAACTGGACATGCACTGAATGTAAAGTGAGAATTACTCAATATATGTGTAAAGAAAAATTAAATGTGCACTGTACATGATAGTATGTGCATTCACGGTAACTTGTGAAGAGGGCTAGTGTAAGGCTACTTCCTGTGTTCTTCAGCTCTCCTTAGAACTGTTGGAAATGTATGTGTTTACAAGGTCTGACAATCCAGTCATTATAGGGTTAACTTGTTTACCCAGTATTGCTATTGTTTAGACTGACCTGGAAGGGATACCTGGCACAGATCCAATGGGGGATTAGCCTGGGAAAAGGTGTGATACAGATTGGTTGTTTGTTTTCAGGTGACTTCCTTTCTAGGGGTCGAGAAGAAGGACAGATTCTCGATTATCTGTGCCTCAGTGTGTGACTATGTTTTGAGAAGTAAGCAGTGGAAAATGTAGCTGTTAGATGTTCTGTTATTTTGTAGGTTCCCTGTATACCTTGTACCCTTAGAAATAAAGGTTTTTTTTAAAAGCAAAGAAATCTCTTCTTTCCAATAGAGCAAGATCCATTGATACTCTGAGTATTTCTGACTATTTTACAACAAGAACAACACTTTGATTCTATATTGCAGGTGGAAGGCTGAGACTGAGAGGCCATGGTTTCGCTCAGGCTGTAGTTCAATGATAGAGCACATACTTTCATTCCAAACAGCCCATGTTCCGTTCCTGGCATCTTCAGTTTAAAAAGGCTCAGATACTAGCTGAGAAATCCCTGAGACCCTGAGCGCTGTGGCCAGCCATAGTACTGAGCTAGAGGGATCAATGGTCTGAATCCGTATGTCCGTAAGCTCACCTAGCATAGCTAATGTGGTGCAGTTGTTAGAGCGTTTGATTAGGATTTGGGAGACCCAGGTTTATTTATTTTTATTTATTTATTTATTATTAAATTTGTACCCCGCCCTCCCCCGTAGGGCTCAGGGCGGTTTGAATCCCCACTCTGCCCATGGAACCTTGCTCCAGGGCTATGCGCCAGTCACATACTCTCTCAGCTTAACTTACTTCATGGGGTTGTCGTCATGAATATTGAAAAGTACTGAGAAGCGTTGAGTGATTTCAGCAAAGTACTTTTATTCAGAAGGAACGAAGTGAGCCGGCTCGCAGTAAACCCTCCACCAAAACACACCTCCTACTTCCCTATAGGCTATATACAGTAGCCGAGAGTCCCATAGGCTCTCGGATGCGGACCTGACCCTCTGATAGGTGCGGGCTAGGATCCGCTTGGCTATTGTTCTCTCAGAGCGAAGCTTCAGGACTTTGCATGACCGCATGGCCCAACGGTCGCGCACGTGGTCATGGCGGAGTACATTACAAATATCAAACGGAGGAAGAGAGAACAAGTGTTGCAAGCCACCCTGGGCCCCCACAAGGCAGAAAAGTGGGGTATAAGTATCTAAAACAAAATAATACACGACAGCTAAGACAAGATTTGTAGCAGAGATCACCAGGAACACAGATCTCATTCTTAGCCACACAAGCTCTTGAGATCCCTGTTTATTAGGAACTCCTTAGCCCTACACATACACACTGTTTTTAGCAAAAGTGTAGGAGAAAAATAGAACTTTTACTAAAAATTTAGGCTTATAGTTTATTACTTTCTACTGACTTCCGGAGCTCTGCATATACTCCGATGCACAGATGGCGCTCAGGCAGAAGCCAACCTCTCCCGTTCCCCTTGAGAGAGCAGAAACCTCTGCATGTCGGCAAAGGAATGCATGCAGGGAGCCGCCACCTCCATTGTACTGAATGGAACAATCTTTTGAGCTCCATGTGAACCCTGAACTGAACCCAACACTAAAAGCGCTTACAGAGGACTCTACATTTTAAGCTCTTTATCACTCTTGCTTTTCATTCCACTTCTGAAATGTTCCGTGAAGGTGCTCCCTTTCCTTCCTTTGTGCATAATATTTTTGGGGTCAAAAGCGAAACCACAACAAGTATTTTCATTTCTTTCTTTCTTTTTTTTTAAAAAACACCTCTTAAATGAGCCCTGGTTCGCTGCAAATTTTCCATCATTAATGTAAGCTTGGCTCTACCCTTAAACTAATCTCAGCCAGATACTAAGCAAACCTGGAGTGATTTATGCATTCACGTCAAAACTGTCTGCAAGTGATGATCGTGCGTATTCTGCCGAGAGAAAACAACAAAATGGTTTCAGCCGAGGGTGGGCTTCAAGCTCAAAGGACCGTTCAAACGCCAGATGTGTCCTGATCAGGAACCTCCCTCAACATCCCTCTAGCAAGGTAGTGGGGAAACTGGTCAGAATCATTCCATCTTACAACACCCAGATGTGAACAGTTTGTATTCATAATGCTGCCTTAGATGTTTGATGTGTATTGGGTCTGTTGGAACCAGGCTAGGTTAAGGACTTCATGCAGTATCCTACCACCCAGAGCCGGTGTCAGCGTACCCTGAGGTAGGCCAGGTGCTGTGTGCCCAGGGCTTCCAGTGGGGCCCACCGCCACTGACCCTTTGCCCATGTCCCTGCCCTTCCGTCTGCCCGTGTGCGCTTCTCCCATCTTCTGCTTGGCAATCTACTACCCACAGTCCCTGCCAGTGTTCCCTCTAAGCTGAGTTAGTGTGGGCTAGCTCACAGTTTTCTATCCTCCAGTTCACACACCTTTGTCTTCGCTCAGGAAGGACGACTCCAGAGCAAACTAATTTTTGCTCACAAGACGCCACATCCCTGCCACAAGGGACTGCCCATCCCCATGCTGCCTGGTACCACTGGAGAAAGGGCACGTGGGAGGGTTCATGGGCAGAAGGAGGACACTTAAGCAAGTGGCCAGGCAGGAGTGGGCAGAGAGAAGAGGGCCCCAGGGCACTCCAAAACCTGGAACCAGCTTGCCAACACCGCCCTTTCCTCAGTGACCCAGATTTACATACTAGGGACATTCTTGTGTCCTTGGAAGTTGCTTTGGTGTGGCAGGAGACCCTCCAGAACAGGATTTGATGTGGTGCAAAGGACTGCAAACAGAGGAAATTTGGCAATACCTCCTCCAGCGAGCAGAAGTTCTTTCGACTCGTGCACTAGATTCTCCAGAACACAACCTTATCTTTTCTTGTGAGACGACAGGTCTTTTCTGTCATGGCCTGGTTGTACCATCATGACATTCATCCAGTGACCCTGAGACATGGGATAATGAAGGCATCCTTTTTTTTCCCCTGACACAACTCACTCTTATGTGTGAAAAGGTTGCTTTCAGTATGTGCGAATGGCAGTAGGTAGTCTCCTGTGCAGATGAGTAATCCTGCCACATCTCTGCATCAGAAGCCATTCACGGATCCCACGGAGATGCCGCAGAAACATCCACTACCAGTAGAGCCTGAAGGCAACAAGGCCAGGCCAGGGCGTCGTGCAGAGTTAGGGCAGGCAGTCTCCGCTCTGGCATCACACATGGAATTCACTGCCACAGGAAGTGGTGGCAGCTACAAGCATGGACGGCTTCAAAAGGGAATTAGATAAGCATATGGAGCAGAGGTCCATCAGTGGCTATTAGCCACAAGGTATAGATAGGGACTCTGGGGCAAGTGATGCTCTGTCATCTTGGTGCTTGGGGGGGGGGGTCAACAGTGGGAGGGCTTCTAATGTCCTGGCCCCACTGGTGGACCTCCTGATGGCAC
>NW_015174976.1:41004-58878 GCF_001447785.1 Gekko japonicus | reverse complement strand
GAGATTGGATTTATACCCCGCCCTTCACTTGGAGTCTCAGAGCGGCTTACAAACTCCTTTCCCTTCCCCTCCCCACAACAGACACCCTGTGAGGTGGGTGGGGCTGAGAGAACTCTGACACAAACTGCTCTTTTTCAAGGACAGCTGTGCCAGAGCTTGCGACTGACCCAAGGTCACATCAGCAGGTGCAAGTGGAGGAGTGGGGGAATCAAACCCGGTTCTCCCAGATTAGAGTCCGCACACTTAACCACTACACCAAACTGGCTCTCTAGTTCCTTCGAGTCGTCATGGCTCGAACATGGAGGTTCCTTCGAGTCGTCATGGCTCACAGCCATTGATGGACCTCTCCTCCACGAAGCCGTCTGCTCCCTTTTTAAAGCCATCTCTATTAGTGGGCATCACCGCGTCCACCAGTGTTTTCAAAAGAAACACCATCCGAGTGGCCGCTCAGAAGTCACAGGTAGCCCCACCATCAGGGTCCTCTAGCAATGGCCGTCCCCCCACTGATTGTTCCCTGGCATCTGACAATTAGAGGCATTCTGCCTTCAGGCTGTTCATCTGCCATGGCTGATTGCCAGCAATAGAACTATTGCTAGGACTGCCAGCTTTTTTGTCCCTGTCCCTGTGCATTTAACAAGAGCACCAGACACAGAAATTAAGCAAGATGGTTCACTGTTAGTCTGTCTGTAGCAGTAGAAAAGAGCAAGAGTCCAGTGGCACCTGAAAGACTAACAAGATTCGTGGCAGGTTATGAGCGTTCGTGAGTCACTGTGGCTCTGGACTCTTGCTCTTTTCTACTGCACAGAAACTAAGCAAGTGATTCCACCCACCCACACACCCATTTTGGTTCCATGTCTGAAAAATCTTCATCGGTTACTTTGCCCCATGTCAAATGTTGACTGACACAAGATCAGGACCAATAAGAAAAGTGGTAATCTTGCCTCCAAATTCAGTTCAAAATGGGAATTACTGAGTAATCCAATCAATATTCAATTCATTATTTAAGGGGAAAAAACTATAGAATTTGATTATAGAATGATTCTGATTAATCATTCTGCTATTAATCTCTGCGTGTCGTTAGAGCAGCGTACTAACACCTGGGAGATCCAGGTTCAAACTCCCACTGCTCACAGAGGACATAATCCTAAGAACGCTTTCTTAAGAGTAAGCACCATTGAATAACATGAGTGACTTTGGGGCAGCCAGTCTCTCCTCTTAACTATCCTCCCAGGATGAGGTCTCAGCTGTCAAGAGGTGACAAATGCAAAGAGAACCAACAATATCTGGAACAGCATTAGAACCAAATACTTTGTGGGTGGACATTTACAGGCCTTTGGCACTGGCAATGTTCCCTCTAAGCTGAGTTAGTGTGAGCTAGCTCACAGTTTTTTAGCCTCCAGCTCACACATTTTTGTCTTAGCTCAGGAAGGATGGCTTCAGAGCAAATTAATTCATGTAGTAGTCAGATCGCTCACTTACAACTTTAATGCCAGCAGCTCACAAAGTAGAATTTTTGCTCACAAGACTCCACAGCTTAGAGGGAGCATTGGTCCCAATCTATTTGTTAAGCTGCCTTTGCATTGGTTGGTTCACCAGGTGCAGCCATTCCTCAAAAAGCATGGTCCATGCTCTGATTATATCCAAGTTAGTTACTGTAGTGCCCGCTGTGTAGGGCATTTGGAAAATTCGGTTTGGAAAATTCGGTTCGGAAAATTCAGTTGGTCCAAAATGTGGCAGGCAGGATACTGTCAGGGACTGGTTACAGAGATCAATATCAACCCTGTGCTGAAAGATCCATGCTGGTTACCCACCTGTTCCCATGCACAATTCAAAGTGCTGGTTCTTACCTTTAAGTCCCTTTAAAGGTGATTTTGCATCTAGCATTCGTTCCACATTTTCTCAACTGAGGAGGAAAAAATGCAGCTCAAAACCAAATCCAAATACCTCAGGGCAACCTCATACTGACTGCAAAGTCACCCCGTAACAGCCATAAAATGGCCATTAATCTATGCAGAAGATACAATAACATCCAGTGATCAAAGTGAAAGCGGTGTGGAGGCTACCATAAAATCCAATGATCAAAGAGAGTGAAAGCAGCATGTAATGCAGAGGGGAATTTCTGTTTCAACTAAAATGACGGAGGGAAAAGCCAATGCAGAATCAGCCTAAAGTCTTATAGCCAGGGTACATGAAAGACTGTCATCTCCCATACTATCCAGCCCACTAGTTGAGATCTGGCTCTCAAGCCCTGTTCTCTGTGCCCCTACCTTCAGAGATGAAGTGTGTAGTGACTAGAAATGGGGCCTTTTCTATGGTGGCACCTTGCCTTTGGATTGCTCTCCTTCTTGAGGCTTGCCCGGCACCTACTCTAATCACCAGGTTAAAATATATCTTTTAATCCAGCCTTTTAATTATGGTTTCTTCTTCACCCAAAGAGTGATTAACATATGGAATTCACTGCCACAGGTGGTGGTGGCAGCTACAAGCATGCATGGCTTCAAGAGGAAATTGGGTAAACATATGGAGCAGAGGACCATCAGTGGCTATTAGCCACGTATAGAAAGGAACTCTCAGTCTGGGGCAAGGGATGCACTGTATTCTTGGTGCTTTTTGGGGGGGGGGGAACAGTGGGAGGGCTTCCAGTGTCTTGGCCTCACTGGTAGACCTCCTGATGGCATCTGGTATTTTTGACCACTGTGTGACAGTGTGTTGGACTGGATGCACGAGTTTGGTGTAGTGGTTAAGTGTGCAGACTCTAATCTGGGAGAACAGTGTTTGATTCCCCACTCCTCCACTTGCACCTGCTGGATGACCTTGGGCAAGTCATAGTCATGGAACAGCTGTTCTTGAAAAAGAACAGTTTCTGTCAGAGCTCTCTCAGCCCCACCTACCTCACAGGGTGTCTGTTGTGGGGCGGGGAAGGGAAAGGAGTTTGTAAGCTGCTCTGAGACTCCTTTGGGTAGTGAAGGGCGGGGTATAAACCCAATCTCTTCTTCTTCTCTTATGTTCTTATGTTTTTATCCTATCAGTTTTTTTAATGCTTTGCTCCTGTTTTACGGATGCTGTTTATGCCCAATTGCTTGTTTTTAATGACTATTCAACAACCTCAAAGATCAACAACCTCAGATATGCAGATGATACCACTCAAATGGCTGAAAGTGAAGAGGACCTAAAGAGCCTCTTACTCAGAGTAAAAGAGGAGAGCGCAAAAGTGGGCTTGAAGCTCAACATCAAAAAAACTAAGATCATGGCATCCGGCCCCATCACTCCTTGGCAAATAGAAGGGGAAGTCGTGGAAGTAGTGACAGACTTCACGTTCCTGGGATCCCAGATCACCGCAGACTGTGACAGCAGCCATGAAATTAAAAGACGCCTGCTCCTTGGGAGGAAAGCGATGGCGAACCTAAACAGCATGATAAAAAGTAGAGACATCACCCTGCCAACAAAAGTCCGCATGGTCAAAGCAATGGTATTCCCAGTAGTCATGTATGGCTGTGAGAGTTGGACTATAAGGAAGGCCGAGCGCCGAAGAATAGATTCTTTTGAACTATGGTGCTGGAGGAGACTCTTGAGAGTCCCTTGGACTGCAAGAAGAACAAATCAGTCAATCCTCAAAGAAATCAACCCTGACTGTTCCCTGGAAGGCCAGATAATGAAACTGAAGCTCAAATACTTTGGCCACCAAATGAGAAGGGAGCACTCCCTGGAGAAGACCCTGATGCTGGGAAAGATTGAAGGTCAAAGAAGACGGGGACGGCAAAGGATGAGATGGTTAGACAGTGTCATCGATGCAACGAACATGAAATTGAGCCTACTTCAGAGGATGGCGGAAGACAGGAGGGCCTGGCGGGAGATGATCCATGGGGTCGCGAAGAGTCGGACTCGACTGTGCGACTGAACAACAACAACAACAATGACTATTCAAATATTGTGTTGATTTTAATTGTAAACTGCCTCAAGTGGGACTCTGAAGAGAGGCAGCATAGAAATAGCCTACATTATACAGATGAATTATATTAAGTAGCACATACCAATTACAGATCACTAGCTCAATAGTTACACAGTTGTTTGAGAAAAATTATTACTCAAATATTAGAAGCTTGCTGGATTAGCTTTTTGGACGGTCCTCACTTTCTCTTTTTCAGAAATGTGTCTATTTCCTACTCCTCATAATGCTAAAGACACACCTTTAAAACATGTGAACTTTTCAGAGGGGTATTTGAATAAGATTTCCAGTGGTTGTGGGTGGAACTTGTGTCCTGATAAGTTCCTTGATCTATCCCACAAGCAACAAAGCATAAATAAATTATGCAAAACAAGAACATTCAGAATTGTACAGAATTGTTATATTTCTTATTTTTCAAAAAAAAAAAATTTTTTTTTGAATACTTGTTTATCCTATCTGATTGATGTACATATTAAGATGTTAATGATACTTAAAAAATTTCTGTCAATACTGAAGTGATTATTTTTGGTATTAATATCTGTTTGTACTATTAAAACTTCAATAAAAATTGTTAATTAAAAAAAAGAATTGTACAAAATAAAAGACATTACACAAACTTGCTCTATAACTTATGCAGGAAGCAATTCTGCACTTCTTGATTCTAAATCTGGGTTTTCTGGAAGCAGAATTTTATTCTTTTGTTTGGTGTTTTTGCATTTTTGTGTGTGTGTGCGCCCATGCCTGGAAGTCATGGAGACCTCTGGCGACTTTTACTGGGGCATGGAGCATGTTCAGAGAAGTGACTTGATAGCTTGGCTCTGCCTCCCAACTCTGGTATTCTTTGGAGGTCTCCCATCCAAATATTTGCCAGGGTTGGCCCTGCTTAGCTTCTGAGACTGGACTTGCCTGGGCTATCTAGGTCAGGGTGAATTTTATTCTTTTTTGATATATTGAATGATATATTGAATTTAGACTTCTTTATATTGTGAATGTTAAAACTAAATCCAGAACTTTTTCCAAATGGCATCTACATTTAATCCAGGAATGTTATCCAGTGTAGTTCAATGTGCTGTGATTTTCATTATCTCTTAACTGATGCAAAATCTTGGGTACCGTACAACAGAAGTTAGGCATGACCAAATGAGCTGGTTGTTGATTTTCCAAGTAAACAGAGCTCCATACAAAACCCAAAACATTTGACTGCATGTACAATGTGACATTAGGAGTTGCGGTGGCTCAAGTGGTTAAGATGCTGAACTGCAGGCTGTGGAAGGTTGGTAGTTCAGCAGATCGAGACCCGAGTGTGCCGCATGACGGAGTGAGCTTCCGTCTCTAGTTCCAGCTCCTGCCAACCTAGCCGTTCGAAAGCAAGACATTGCAGGTAGATAAATAGGTACCACTTCGGTGGGAAGGTAACAGTGTTCCGTGCGCCTTGGTGTTTAGTCATGCCGGCCACATGACCACGGAAAGCGTCTTCGGACAGCGCTGGCTCTTCGGCTTGGAACCGGAGATGAGCACCGCAACCCTAGAGTCGGATTCGACTGGCTTTCGAGCAAGGGAACCTTTACCTTTTTACAATGTGACATTATATAATATATAAAAGCTATTTCATTTATGACAAATAGTTTTGTTCTGAGCTTCCAGAATATAACTAATACATAAAAACTGTGAGCTACTGATCACCCCAGATAAAACAGCCCTGATTCTGCAAAGGAGAACGGCATTCAGAAACAGACTTCCATGTGCACAAACGATGTGAACAAAGAGGCACATTCAAATGTTCATTTGCGTCTGTAATACAAAGCTCTTAGCTTGGGCCCCACTGAAGTTGCTTGAGGAGACTTTGTATGTCCCATGGCAATGCCCATTCCTGTCCAGGGCCATTACTTGCAGCATGAGTCACATCCCTAAGGTGCCTAACTTATTCATTTGGAAGACTGTATGCTGCCCCTCTAGACAACAGCTCAGTAGGCTAAGAATCCAAAAGTAAAATTCAGGTGGGCAGCCGTGTCAGTCTGAAGCAGCAGAACAAAGTTTGAGTCCACTGGCACCTTTCAGGCCAACCAAGTTTTATTCAAAGTGTAAAGTTTCACTTGCAAAGCACACTTCTTCAGACAAATGGAATAAAATCTCCTCACGGACTACTTATAGGGGGGGAAAGGTGGTGGGGGGCAGCCGTTACGATGGGCCATTCAGAGCCAAGATCATTATGAGAGCTGAAATTGGATCAGGTGGCTGATAAGAGCAATGGATGGCAGCAAATTAGCACATAAATAGAAGAAGAAGAAGAAAAAGAAGAAGAAGAGGAGGAGGAGGAGGAGGAAGAGGAGGAGGTGGAAGAGGAGGAGGAAGAGGAGGAGGAGGAGGAAGAGTAGGAAGAGGAGGAAGAGGAGGAAGAGGAAGAAGAAGAGGAGGAGGAGGAGGAGGAGGAAGAGGAGGAGGCAGAGGAGGAAGAGGAGGAAGAAGAGGAGGAGGAGGAGGAGGAGGAGATTGGATTTATACCCCGCCCTTCACTTGGAGTCTCAGAGCAGCTTACGAACTCCTTTCCCTTCCCCTCCCCACAGCAGGCACCCTGTGAGGTGGGTGGGGCTGAGAACTCTGACACAAACTGCTCTTTTTCAAGGACAGCTGTGCCAGAGCTTGTGACTGACCCAAGGTCACATCAGCAGGTGCAAGTGGAGGAGTGGGGGATCAAACCCGGTTCTCCCAGATTAGAGTCCGCACACTTAACCACTACACCAAACTGGCTCTCAGTTTGAAGCTAGAGTCCGGCAGCACCCCCAAGACCAATCAAGCTCAACCCTGGACTTCCTTGGTGGTCCCTCATCCACGTACTAACCAGGGCCAGCCCTGCTTAGCGTCTGAGATCGGCCTAGCCTGGGTCCTCCAGGTCAGCCTCTGTCCCCTTCCATTGCAGAGATGTGCCTTTCCCCTTTTATCTCTGCAATGAAAGGAATTACTTTTTTTTTTTTAATGAAAGCTGGGGATTCACAGAACTTGTTACCGTTATTGTTAAAACTGTATATATCGATATGAAATTGAAGTTTAAAAAAAAAAAACCATTGGAAAAGCCCCAGCGGCCCAGGGGAGGGGGAAGACCACTGCTGGGGGGCTGGGGCAGGGAAACAGCAGGGAAGTCTGCCATGTGAAAGCCACGTTCCCTCTCATTGGTACTTGCAGCTACACTGGGAACGAGGAAACCACATAAGCCTGTTCCCATGTGGAAACCAGCCAAGCCTTGGCCTGCCTCAATGTGACAGCACTTCCGGTATTTGAATAACACAGTCATGGCACAGATATAGGATGGGAGGGACTTGGCTTGACAGCAGCACATGTGAAAGGGATCTGGGTGTTCTGGTTGATCACAAGCTAAACATGAGCCTGCAGTGCGATGGGACTGCAAAGAAAGCTAATGCAATCTTAGGATGCATTCACAGAAGCATTGTGTCCGGATCACTGGAGGTGGTAGTTCCGCTCTATTCTGCTATGGTCAGGCCTCACCTGGAGTACTGTGTCCAGTTTTGGGCACCACATCTTAGGAAGGATGTTGACAAGCTCGAGCGTGTCCAGAAGAGGGCAACCAGGATGGTGAGAGGGTTGGAATCCAAGTCTTATGAGGAAAGGCTGAAAGAGTTGGGAATGTTTAGCCTGGGAAAGAGAAGGCTTAGAGGGAACATGATTGCAGTCTTCAAATATATGAAGGGCTGTCATTTAGAAGATGGAGCAGATCTATTCTCTCTTGCTCCGGATTGCAAGACTAGATCTAATGGGTGGAAATTACAAGGGAGTTGATACCGACTAAATATCAGGAGAAACTTCCTAACTGTAAGAGTGGTTGAGCAGTGGAACAGACTGCCTCAAGAGGTGGTGGATGCTCCTTTGCTGGATGTTTTGAAGCAGAGGCTGGATGACCATCTTTCGGGAATGTTGTAGGGCTATCTTTTGGCTATGCTCCTGCAGAGTGCAGGGGGTTGGACTAGACGACCTGCAAGTTCCCTTCCAACTCTAACATTCTATGATTCCATGTCTTTCCTGAGGTCATGTCTTCTCTACTCTGGGCAGAGTTCCTTCCATCTTTCCTAGTAGAACTTGTTTTCCTGAGCATCTTGACTCCCACTCCAACTTGTGTACATCATGCTTAAATGGTGGTGACCTGAACTGGACAAGGTAAACCAGGTGACTCTAGTCCTCTCTCTTCTGGCTTACTTTGTCCAATTCAGGACACTGCCACTGAAGAACAGAGAATTTCTTTGCTTCCATTAACACAGCCTAAAATCTCACTCTCCTTTTGGGGGGGCTGCATCACACTGCCGACTTGCATGCAACCCAAGCTGGACCAGGGCAAACATCTACAAATGAATTCACGCAACAACATTTCACACAAAAGAAAGATGCGTCCTGTAAAAGCGATACACTGAACACAACTGCTGTACTTTTCAGCACTGGTATTTTTGACGGGAGCCTTCACCAAAGTAAAAGTCTTCTGTTCAGCAATCACTCATAGGTTTTCTTCCCCCAAAGAGAGAAATCAGTCATCTCTTTGGTGTGAAAACAAATTCTCCCAGTGTGGCCGCAAGCTGAGCTAACACGGGAAACATTTCCTACCAGTGCCATGGAGGATGGGTTCAGTCCCTGGACATTGTATTCGGTTTCAGCAGAAATCTGTGAAACAAGCCCTGAGGCTGGGAATCCCACCCTGCCTGTGGTATGAAGGAAGCGGTGTTGAAAGCCAAGCATTTGGCTTCAAGGGTGAGGATTATTTCTGAATGCCAAACATATCTCTGTAAAATGTACAAACTGTGTCATAGAATTCCATCCTTGGTATGCACCAAACAAGGACAGTAACATACAGCATTTCACATCATTATATCTATATCTATCTATCTATACGTTGGTTTCTTTCCTTAATAAAGCAAAAGGAAATGGATGCTGCTAATGAGGGACCTGCCGTGGCTCAAGTGGTTAAGATGCTGAACTGCAGGCTGTGGAAGGTCGGTAGTTCAGCAGTTCGAGACCCGAGTGTGCCGCATGACGGGGTGAGCTCCCGTCTCTAGTTCCAGCTCCTGCCAAGCTAGCAGTTGGAAAGCAAGAAATTGCAAGTAGATAAATGGGTACCACTTCGGTGGGAAGGTAACAGCGTTCCGTGTGCCTTGGTGTTTAGTCATGCCGGCCACATGACCACGGAAACGTCTTCGGACAGCGCTGGCTCTTCGGCTTTGAAACGGAGATGAGCACCGCAACCCTAGAGTCGGATTCGACTGGCTTTCGAGCAAGGGAACCTTTACCTTTACCTTAATGAGGGACCACAGAAACCAGACAGCATTCTGGTTTTTCGAACCGCTATTCATATGGAAATATATATATATTTTTAAGTGCGAGAGAAATAAATCGAGGGCTCACCAAGAATACTTAGCAACCCCCTCCCCATTCCCAAGCCTTATTGACACTAGCAGCTACTTGAGAGCGTAAAATTGTATGAGTAAAACTTATACTTCCAAGCTTATGGCTTGACCTAGATGTTGCTAGGAGGTGCGCGATGGGCAGAGGGGTGGTGGGTGGGAGGGGTTTGTGGTGTTTAACCCTTTCTCTGCCTGGCACCTCTCCCAATTTGCTTTTCTGAGCCTGAATGGGAAATCCAGAGCTATGAAGAGTGAAAACAGGAAAACGTTGTTTAATGTAAGACAAGGAAGTGCCATAGCCTATGACAGAATTCCCCCCCACCACCAAATATTGATTTCATTTTTGCCTCATCCTTCCTTAGTGGAGCTCAGGGCAGTGCACATGGCTTTCCCATCCTTCATTTTATCCTCACAAGAACCCAGTGAGGTAGGTGAGGCTCAGAAAAAAACAACTGACTGAAGGTCACCCACTGAGCTTAATGGCAGAGAGAAGAGTGGAACCCGGGCTCCGGGTTCCTAGTCCGGGACACTAACCCTTTTTACTACCTGCCCAGCCTTAATCCCAGATTTTCCACCCTGTCCCTACCCCCCCCCTTCTCCAATCACACATTAAGCTTCTCTGAAAGCTTAATATCTAATAGAGGCAGAGGACTCGACATGGAAGCTTCATTTATTTACCTAGGCTCATGCTTGACTAGAGTCTCCCTTCCCACATCATGTTGGATTGCTGGCCTCTTATTCCCAGCTGCCATCAGTAAGCTATTGAGAAGAGTTTACAGACGTTCGGCCAATCATAACAGAGACCTCAGCATCACAGTCATGTGAGTGCCTCACTTATTAACAGGGGCACTTATCTCCTCACACATGATATGAAGTGAAAAAATAAAGACAGATACATTCCCATCATTCCAAGCGTTCCACAAACAGCCCATTTTAAACAAACCCAACAGTCCAAGGGACAGGCCAGAATCGGAGACGGGTCTGCTTCAGTTTAAATCTGTCCCTGAATGATGTCCCTGAGTTACTAGAGAGAGTTGCAAGGAAATGAATAAATAAACAAGGAGTGGGGAAAAGGGGGGAAGGGGAGAAAAGAAGCCAGACATTTTAAACAATCAGACTCCAGAGTCATTCCCAAGCTAACATCCATACATTTCAAAACGTCTCTTTGGAAACAGAGCAAAAGTCAACACTCAAATTAGACCAGGAAAGAACAACACAACGGCGAGGCCTAGGACTACATTCAGATTTGGGAATGGTTCTCAAACCTGAAGCTTGTTTTTCCCCCACTGTGGCCCAAACTAGATGCTACTTCTGGCCTCGAGTCGGGCTGGGGGTTCCTCTGATCCAAATCTAATGTTTCTATAGCAAATCAGGGAAACAAAGTTCCCAAGTACACCAGGGCCCAATTCAGCTTGGCTAGGGTCGCCAACCTTCAGGTGGTACCAACCCAAGCTGCAGTGTTAGGAAAGTCAAGTAATGAATAAAGTGCATTGTGTCAAACCCCAACGGAAGTTTCAAGGATTACAAGCCTGCATTGAGAATGACAGGAGCGCTCCGTCCATGAATTTTAGGTGGACAATGTGTCTTTTGTATGACTGGCAATAAGCATCAACACAACTATAAATGAAAGCTTTCCCTCCTTCTGGAAGACTTCATGCAAGCAGAAGCGGGCTTGTAATTCTGGAATCTCCCGTTGGGGGTTGATTTTTAAAATACTGATGCAAAATTGACTGGTAGTTGTTATGTTGTATGAGCTATATGTTATTGTTATACTGAATGTACTGTATATATATACCTGATTAGGATGTTATAATAATACACAATGCACTTTATAGAATGATAGTTATAAACAGAACACATTCATTTACAAAAGTTTCTTGCAGTGTGTATTTGTTACTTAACCTTCAGGTGGTGCCTGGAGATTCTCCTAGAACTACAACAGATCTCCAGATGACATCATTCAGTTCCCCTAGAGAAAATGGATGCTTTGGAAGGTGGGCTCTATGGAATTAGACCCTGCTGAGGTCCCTCCCCTCCCCAAACCCCACCCTCCCCAGGCTCCACCCCGCCAAATCTCCAGGCATTTCCCAATCTGGAGCTGGTGACTCTACGTTGGGACTGCAGCACAGTAAGGCAAACTAGTTGTGTGTCCCCCCCCCGCAAGACCACTTTGGCTCAGGGAAACGGCACGGGGAGGAAGCTGAAGCCCCTCCCTTCAGGGCCATGTTCCCAGGTCAAATTGGGCCCCAGCACACTTGGGAACTATATATTTACATGAAGTCACAGCTGACTTACGGTAACTCTGTAGGGTTTTCAAGGCAAGAGATATTCAGAGGTGGTTTGCCATTCCCTGCCTCCATGTCATGACCCTGTTATTCCTTGGAGGCCTCCCATTCAAATACTAGACTGGGCTGATCCTGTTCAGCTTCTGAGATCTGATGAGATGGGGCTAGCCTGGGCTATCCAGGTCCGTATGATTCAGACCTAAGAAAATGGAATTCAAGGGCCCTGTTTAAGTTCAGCACAATTTTGCCACAGTATGCAAGAGCAGAAAAACTGCACTGTTGGACAAGACCCGCATTTTCGCTGCCTCCAAAAGCAACTGTTCAGATACTCCTGAAAGTTCACAAATACAGCACAGGAAGGGATGCCATACTTGACCCCCCCCCTAATGTATACCGTGTAAATTGTTTGCTAATTATGCAAATCTAGCACATTAATTATTGTGTTATTTACCATCTGCTTTGCATCTCCTCCTGTTAACTACCAGAAAAAAGCTAAGAGAAGGTTCATGGAGAAAAACAGGCTGCTTACCTGTAACTGATTATCTTTGAGTGGTCATTTGTGCATTCACACCCATGGGACTCAGTACGCCTGCGCTGGTCTGATCGGTGCTGTACAAAGCTCACAACGGGTGCGAAAATCCCATTGTGAGCTTTGTACAACACTGATCGGATCAGTGCAGGCACACTGGGTGTGAATGCACAGAGACCACGATGAAGATCATGTCTTTCCCTGACCCTTTGGTCCTCACAGCAAAGCTTGTCTAGGAGAGAGAAAGATGGACTGAGGCCCTGTGCTGTGGCTCTTTTACTCTGGCAAAATGTGGCTCTACATCTACTACAAGAAGTTCCCATGGAGGAGGCTCCTTCTTGTTTTTCTTCCAAATGTTGAATCTTGTTGAACTGGCCAGGGGAGGCTGTTTGGGGAGGGGGCAGAGGCAAGATCGCCTGGTGCCACCACATTGTGGGCCTGTTCAGGACCGGGCCCTCTCAGCAATTTTTGAACAGCTAAATTTTCTTCTAAAAATGGCATCGGTGACCACCATCAGATCTACCTAGACTAGGGCTGCCAAATCCCCCCGGGGGGCGGAAATCCCCGACGCCGGGGAATCGGGCCCCGGGGGGAACCCCGCCCCAGCATGCACGTTACAGGGAAGTGACGTTATGACGCCGGGCACGCTGGGGGCGGGGCCACGGCCATACAAGGGAAAACTCTATGTTTTTCCCTTGTATGGTCGTGGCCCGCCCCCAGCGTGCCCGGCGTCATGACGTCACTTCCCTGTGACGTGCATGTGGCACGCACGCACTTTGCGCGCATGCACCAGGAGCCACGCAGGAGTCCCCCGGCGGAAAGGTAGGTGACATTTGGCAACCCTAACCTAGACACACATATGTACCCCTTAGTCTGTACTTTTGTTAGAAATGTCAACTCCTAGGGTTGCCAACTTTGGATTGGGACATTCCTGGAGATTTGGGGGGGGTGGAGCCTGGGAAGGGCTGGGTTTGAGGAGGGGAGGGACCTCAGCCGGGTATAATACCATAAAGTCTACCTTCCAAAGCAACCATTTTCTCCAGGAGTATTTATCTCTGCTGCCTGGAGATCAGTAATTCTGGGAGATCTCCAGGCCCCATCCGGAGGCAGGCAATCCTACCTCATTCCAAAGTATGATCTGGGCTGCTGTTCTGGGCACACCGTCCTAGTTGCTGATTTCAGCAGGTTTTCATCAGTTTCTGTGAAACTTACTGTCAACAACATGTGAACAGGACTGCAGCCTCAAAGCCTAGTCTGAACTTACTCAGAAATAAATCCCAGCCATTCAAATGGGACAGACTTCCAAACAAGTCTGCACAGTATCGCAGCCTTAAATATCTCAAGTATCTCCCAACAACAGTGGTGGAGTCTAAAAGTGTCTCTGCAAAAACTTCTAAGAAACTGATTTACAGTATATCAGGCCATAACTTCAGCTGCAAAACCGAACCACCAAAAGACTGCTCCTCCTCCTCCTCCTCAAAAGCAGCCTATACTGCTGTCTCCCCACCCAACCCAGCCCATATTTGTTCACATGAATATGGATTATCAAGCAGTAGGAATTTCTCTTTCTTATATTTTGTGAAAGATAAATGGCAACATACAACTAGAAGGAAGAGGGTCTTACTGTAGGGTGACCAGATGTCCTCTTTTTAGAAGACATGTCCTCTTTTTTTTTTTGTCTTTCCTCTTTTGGACTCTTTGGGTTGGAAGGCTAGGAGTATTTCTAAATAGCAATTCTCACATTTTAAATAGTAGGGATTAGGTTTGTCATACTGATCACTTGTTTGAAGTAGTCAGTCATGAAATATGTCCTCTTTTTTGGTGTTCAAAAATGGTAACCCTTACTTGGCAGAAAGGTTAGCTCGGACCATATTGTGCTTGTGCCCACACAGTTACTGAAGAGAATGTCTGAAACTGGACTATGTAAAAAGGAAATAATTACCTGCCATTTTTTAAGATTATGAGATAATCCAAATTCTATCCTGTCCCCAGAGCTTCTCAAGACAAAGGCAACTGGGGGAAAATGGCCCAATTACAGGTCCGTATCGCTTCTCGGCCAATTACAGGTCCTCCATCCACTGGTAATGCTACCCAGTCTGGCTATTTTGACTTAGTAGTATGTGATCCAAAATTATGTTCCAGTTTTGAAAATAAATGGTTTTTCTGCTTCTCTGAAACATACAGACAGAGCTGGGAAGGGGATTGATAAACCCTGCCTTTTGGGTGGGTTTGGTTTTTGTTTTTGAGAAAAGCTCTATTTTATTATGTTACTGGGGAGGGGGTTGGAGTAATTTGGATATTCACAAAGCATAAGATGCGTTCCTTAAAATTGCTTACTTTTAGAAGCCAGCTAAAGCCTAAGAAGGAGAAAACATATTTGGCGCTACCAACTGCTGCTACAAGCCCTTCTGGCAATATGGAAACAGAGCATTCCCTTGGGCCTCCCACACCTCTCGATTAGTCCAGGACTGCCCTCGGTAAACAGAAGAAAGACAAGGCGGAATGGGCCTCGTTCCACTGCAGAAATTATGTAGAAAATAGTCTTCCCATTCTGCCTTCTGTCTCTGGAAATAGAAAGACTGAAAACTGCATTTTTTTGGGGGGGAGGAGGTGTGAAAGCTGAGAGTTCAAGCCAGCTAGAGGGCCAGACGGACAGTGGCTGGTGCACCCAGATTCTGGGTAAAACACAGACAACTGGACAACATTGCAACCCAAAGCATCACCAATAGCATGTTTGCCTTCTTCTTTTGCTCAGAAGTACACTTCCTCCAAACTCAGTGTCTCATTTTACTGGTAGCTCACTGAGAATAGGAAAATGGAGTCGGAGTCTCCATTTTACCGAGCTGTAAAACAGGAAACCGATTCTGCCTCTAATCAACAGAGTCTGGTGTTTTCTATTCGTTTTATCCACATTTCTTCCAAGGAGTTTGAGACAATATGCCTCATATTCCCTCTCCATTTAATGCTCACAACAACTCTGTAGGTAGGTGAGGCATAAGGAAACACAGATATGGTGTCTGCAGTCCACGTCCACTCCAATGTGAACCCAATTCAAATCATTATTGGTTCTCTTAAACAACTCAGGAAATTGTTTGGAATCCCTGGCCCTTTCATAAACCGGAAAGAAAAAGCTGGATATTTTAAACAATCAGATTCCACAGCAGTTCTCAGTCTAACATACATACATTAAAAATATCTTTTTGAAATACGGTGGTATTCAGTATTCAGACCAGCTTATGCAGAAGCATCCATGGTTTGTATGATTGGTCAGAAGGAAACCAGGATGGCTGAGCCATTTTGAAACTGATTTCACGGGCAGTAAGGAAACGCCCAGAGCTTGATACACTTTCTCCCAAACTACAAATGTGTATTCCCATACACAGACGCACACATACATATATATATTGACTCAAAGAGGCAATATGAAACTTAATGGATGGCACCAGTACAATTTTCTTGCCTCAGCTTAATGAAAAATGGTTTCTGTGGTCTGTTTTCCATGCTACGGCCATGAATATGAAACAATCACATTTTTCTGTGGAATATTATCTGGATCCATTTCAAGCTGGTTTCTGACCTAGTATTGACACAGACCTCCTTGGTCGCTCTAGTAGATGATCTGTGCCAGAAGATGGATGAGGAAGTACATCCCAGTTGATTCTCATTAGCCATCAGTACGATGATACATGGTACCCTTCCGGGCTGACTGGATCAGGTTCGCAGAGTTCTTCCCAGAGTTTTCAGAAGGCAGTGCTATGAAAACTGCTGCTCCCTCTGTGGTGTTTGGTATGAAGATTTTGCCTTGTCTTTCATATTGTTTAACATTTTCAGGAAACTACTAGGGGAGGTCCTCTGGAGGTTGGAACTGAGGTGCCATCAATATATTGGTGATACTCATCCTTCTCACTCTTCAATCCCACATAAGATCCTAGAAGGGAAGGGCAGTGGAAATCCTGAATCACTGACCGATTCCCCACAAGCAACTGTGCTGTTCTCGCTCTTCTGTTTGCCCTGGTTGCATTTGGTCAGTTTCACACTATTCGCTGCGCGGCCACATTTTGACCTGCATCTCCCCCCACAATTCCCCCTGAGAAGACACGGGGGAAATCGGGGGGAGATGTGGGTCCAAATGTGGCCATGCAGCGAATAGTGGGAAATTGACCAAATGCAACCGGGGCAAACAGAAGAGCGAGGGCAGCACAGCTGCTTGTGGGGAACCAGTCATTACCTGAAATCATTGATGTATTAGGGGTAAACAAGCTGAACCTTAATCTAGGCCAGCTAGAGTATTGGAAATGAGATTGCCTTGGAATATGGTTACACTCCTGCTCAGGGTTGCTATTTTGGGGTATTCCAGGATCCGTCACTCCTCCCGTGTGGCCAGGAGTGCCTTTTTCCAGCTTCACTGGGGACACCAGCTGCACCCTTTCCTGGACAAGAGGGGCCTGGCCATGGCAATCCTATAAGTATATTCACTCAGAAATCCTATTGACCTCAATGGAGTGTACTCCCTTAGGAGTGTCATTACACATGAGACAGTCCAGAACAGAATACAGTAACACCCTTTGGGTGGGGCTGTGTTTGAAGAATGTTTGGAAACTCCAACTCGTTTAGACTATGGTCATCAGGATGTTGCTGGCAATGGGCTGTTTTATCTCAACTGCACGGGTTTCCGTTTAGTTTCTGGGCTACTGTTTCTCTTGAAAGCCCCAAGTAGTCTGGCACCAGGCTATCTCAAAGACCACCTTCTCCTAGTGAGCCCAGACAGACATTTAGGCTGTCATCAGAGGACTTATACACTGCCCTGTAATGCTTTACTTGCTCGTTGAAGGAAGGGACAGTGGGGTTCCATTGCAAAGTTAATGCAATACTTTCCCAGTGGGCTTTGGTGTCTTGAATGCACTACTGGTTTGGGTTGATGCAATGCTGCTACTCTTACACGTCTTTTTGTTTTGTGCTTTTCGTGTATAAGGTTTTATGATATCGGTTTCCTTTTTCAAATTCACCTGTAATTTGCCTTGGCGAATATTTTAAACAATAAATACCAACAAACACACGCAGAGTTCCAGTGTCAGGGGGAGGTGCATTAGGGAGCCTTCCAGCAATTCAAGGTAGACTGCTTGATGCATGATGTATGAGCATCTGTCAGATAGGAAGGAGACCCAGGAGACCCAGAGAACAGTCTGGAAGCTAAGCAGGACTGTCTATCTAACCCAGCAATCTTCCACCTTTCTAGACCCAAGACCCACTTTAATTCCCTGGTGGCAGTATAGGACCTGCCACAATGCATACACACGGCAGCAAAATCACATGACACCAGTGTCACATGACAAGAGGAAGAGGAGACAGAACTGTGACCTCCCAGGCATCAAGTCCAGGACTGTGCTCAAGGACCAACAGAGCCAGAGCCAGGAAACACAAACCAAGCACGCATGAAAACATGAAGCTGCCATACTGAATCAGACCTTTGGTCCATCAACATCCGTATTGTTGACTCAGACTGGCAGCTGCTCTCCAAGGTCTCAGATCGAGGTCTTTCACATCACCTTCTACTTGGTTCTTTCAACTGGAGATGTCAGGGACTGAACCTGGAGCCTTCTGCATCCCAAACAGATGCTTTACTACTGAGCCAAGGTCTCTCCCAAACTCTAGAAGTATACCACAGTGAAAAATGAGCTAAAGGTTAGAGATAGGAAGGAATTTTCTCCCCTGTTG
>NW_015174976.1:30994-40966 GCF_001447785.1 Gekko japonicus | reverse complement strand
CAGGAAGGAAAGGAAACAAACAATGGTGGATTGAAGGGAGTTCAAGACTGAGCAGGTGGGATTCCTCAGCCTAGGCGAGTTGAACACCATTACTCTAACCTGCTTGGACAGGAGATGGCTTAATTACAATTCCCAGGCTATCAGGTACCATCAAGTGCTGTTAAGAAACTATGTAATATGCAAACAGTCACGTTCATGATTGGATCATTTGACACAGTTAAACATAACTATGCAAAACTCTTTCTTGCCAACAGTCCATCATAAATATTAAAAAAACTCAAAATCAGAGTCGTCAGGATACAGACCTTCTCATATGTCAAGATTTAGTTCTGGTCGTCCATGAATGGCTCATCTGGAACTTCAGCAGAGTTTATGGTCCTGGCCATAAATCAACATACAAGCACCCATGTGACAAACTAAACTGCAGCTAGGTGCCAATGCCCACTCATTTCCCCAATAAGATTGAACCCACATGCTCCTATTGTCTGTGAAGGCTTATCCTTTGGATTCTATGAGAAACTTATACATGCCTCTGACAATAAACCGAGCTGTCTGAGTTGCACTTCCAGCCACCTCCTGAAACTCACCCAAAGCAAATACAGCAATTGTTTATTTCAATGATTTCCAAGACGTTTAGCAAACAGCCATCTGAAATCTACCTTTGGCCGGATCTCCTGATCCAATTTACATCCAGGTTGAAAGAAGGGATTTTCAAGAGTTGAAGAATAATGTGTATATTTCCTACTTCAGAACATATTAGACCAAGTCAATACAGCGGAAAGCTTTCCCCGTCCTTTTCCTTGAAACTCTTCTTCAACTTAACCCAATTTCCTAAGTCACTTAGAGGCCTTTAAACAAAATGAAATCCTAATGATGTCACTGCCATGAATAATTAATTGTACTTGTACAATCTCTCCAACAAAATCCATTCTCATTAGATTAGTGGTTCTCTCAAGACACGAGAGCTCATGATGGCATTTTTACATCCTTCTTGTCTCTTACGTTTCTTTGTCTATTCTTATCTATGTTTGCGATCAAGGATTCCATCACTTCTGTGTCGTCTTGAAGCCTATTTGCATCACCAGGCTGGGACATCTTTTAAGAAATTGCTGTTTAATTGAAAAGCTCTCATGCCCTGCCAAAAAAAAAGGCTGCACATTTTTAAGGGAAGGATTCTCCAACTGTCAATCAGCATAAGTGGATGAACAGTCACCATTACTGCTCTTGTCGTTTTTGCAGACTTCTCAGAATCAATTCCACTTCTCGAGATCTGGGCATTCAGTTATAGACATGCGGAATGCTCCTACAACAAGTACCGGCCAGGATGGGTGGCCCGTTTGCTGAGATGCAGACCAAACTAGATGAGAGCTGATCTATGACTGGATTATCTGCTGCTTTCTTTTTTTTAAGCATCTGCAAAAGGGCCTGGCTCGCAACAGGGAACTGGCACCAGGAGAGGGATAGTTAACCCTTTCCCCACATACATTCACACATCTACATCTATTTGCTCTGTGGGGGGAAACATGAGTACAAGTACGAAACTTCTTCAGTCGTATGGAGAAGGGATCCTAATCTTTGTCACTCATGAGCAGATGATGCTTAAAGGTAAAGGTTCCCTTGCTCGAAAGCCAGTCGAATCTGACTCTAGGGTTGCGGTGCTCATCTCCGTTTCAAAGCCGAAGAGCCAGCGCTGTCTGAAGACGTTTCCGTGGTCATGTGGCCGGCATGACTAAACACCAAGGCGCACGGAACGCTGTTACCTTCCCACTGAAGTGGTACCTATTTATCTACTTGCAATTTCTTGCTTTCGCACTGCTGGGTTGGCAGGAGCTGGAACTAGAGACGGGAGCTCACTCCGTCATGCGGCACCTGGGTCTCGAACTGCTGAACTACCGACCTTCCACAGCCTGCAGTTCAGCGTCTTAACCACTTGAGCCACCGCAGCTCCAGATGATGCTTAGGCAATGTTTAAAAGGCGTCAACTCGAAAGTGGCAAAGAGCCAGCAATCACCACCACACACACGCACACCACCAAACTACCCGAGGGTGATATTTCTTGTCCTATTGAAGCTTAATCAAATGCAACAATTTGACCTAGTGGAATGGGGAATTCTACAACCAACAAGTGGCAGATAGGTGGTAAGATGGAGTCTGTGCCCACCACACGACTCCAGCACAGTCTGCTCAGATATTCACGCTATGGTTTTCTCCTTAATGGGTACCGAAAGCAGATGACGTTGCTGTCTCCCTTCCATTCTATCATCACAACCAGCCCATGGGGTAGGTCAGGCTGACAGAGTGACTGGCCCAAGCTCACACAGCAAATGTCCACGTCACCTTGAACCACGAAGAAAGGTAGGCTGTAAATATTTAAATAAGTCCTAGTTCCACACCTGAACCACTACGCCACACTGGCTGTCCCAGCTAGATTAATCAGTGCTGCTCCCTCTAGAGGCAGTAAACAGTCAAGCAATCACAGAGGCTTCTAACAGAACTGGGTAGCCCAGGCTAGCCCAATCCCATCAGATCTCGGAAATTAAGCAGGGTCGGCCCTGGCTAGTCTTTAGATGGGCAACCTCCAAGGTATACCAGAGGTGCAATGCAGAGAGAGGCAAACCACCTCTTGCCTTAAAAACAAGTCTAGCTCACCACCTAGTGGTACATCCCACACAGAGCACTACGCTTGAGTGACTAAAACCTACTGGTGGTCCCCAGCCCAAAGAGCATCCATCTGTCCTCAACTGGGGCCAGGGCTTTTTCACTGTACTGTACTGTATGTATTTTAATATATTTTATTATTATTTGAACTATTTGATATTTGGACATTTTAACTGTATATTTATAAACTGATGTTACCCGCTCTGAGCTGGTCTTTGGGAGAGCGGACTATAAACTAAGTAACAACAATAATAAATACACCAGCAGCAGCAGCAGCTAGAACTTTTGGCTGCCAGACAATCTTAGGATCTCCTGGCTATTCTATACACAATCCTCCAAAGAAAGTTTAGAAAACTTATTGAGGGCCAAAAGTTAAAAACATGAGTAAATGTACATAAGAGTGTTTATTACAAAGGCATATAAAAACCTAGTAGGGGCCCAAATAAAGCCTCATAAAATGTTCAAAGTTACAAATACACACAAAAAAGAGTGTATGACCTGACACGTTTCGGCTCACAAGAGCCTTCTTCAAGGTCAAATAGTGCAAAATACAACAAGCAACAGAGTCCCTGTAACACATGTAAGGCAATTAACAATAAATAAAATAGGACCAAAATTGAAATGTTCCAATATGGAATTGAATGACACACCAAAAAGTATCTATTTAGGGCCACAAATATATCTGGCCTTGTATGAGAAGTAGTTGTATATACTGGAACTAATATGTACCTTCCAGTTTAGGTCCTAAGAGCGCAAGTAAAATTGCCTTGTCAAGGACAATGTGCCATCAATACGTAATTTTTTGGTGTGTCATTCAATTCCCTATTGGAACATTTCAATTTTGGTCCTATTTTATTTATCGTTAATTGCCTTACATGTGTTACAGGGACTCTGTTGCTTGTTGTATTTTGCACTATTTGACCTCTGAAGAAGGCTCTTGTGAGTCAAAACGCGTCAGGTCATATACTGTCTTTTTTGTGTAACTTTGAACATTTTATGAGGCTTTATTTGGGCCCCTACTAAGGTTTTATATGTCTTTGTAATAAACACTCTTTTGTACACTTACTTATGTTTTTAACTTTTGGCCCTCAATAAGTTTTCTAAACTTCCTTTGGGGGTTTGTGCTTTGTTGGTTTAGATTTTCTCCCCTCTTTTTGGGGGGTATTCTACACACAATGCCATACAATAATAACAATTATTATCATCATCATCATTACAGAACTGTTCCTTCTCTCTCTAGCTCAGTTATCCACCTCCCAATACTTAGACTTCCAGAAAATTTTTGATTAATGTTCCTCATCAAAGGCTCCCAAGCAATGCTCCCTCTAAGCTGTGGAGTCTTGTGAGCAAAAATTCTACTTTGTGAGCTACAGGCATTCAAGTTCTGAGCGAGTGATTTGGCTGCTGCACAAAGTATTTTGCTCTGGAGCCATTCTTCCTGAGCTGAGACGAAAACCTGTGAGCTGGAGGCTAAAAACCTGTGAGCTGGCTCACACTAACTCAGCTTAGAGGGAACACTGCTCCCAAGTAAACTCAACAATTATGGAATTGCTGTCCTCTTATGGATTAAAAACTGGTTATTAACAGGAAACAGAGAGTAAGTATATGGCTTCTCTTATGTTCTTAACATGCTTTTCTACAAAGGAAATTGTTTGATTGCCTTTGAGCCCCTCATCTCACCACTGAGACAGGCTCAGGTTCAATGAAAGGGGCAGAGACTTGTGGCTAGGCTGCCAACTAGCAGCTGTCCTGCTTGGGATTATTGCCCAGCATTATGTGAAAGAAAGATTTCACTTCCTGAGCAGCAAATGGACACAACAGGAATGAAATATAGTAAGGTTTTTAAAAAAACAAAACAAAACAGCAGAACCATAATGAGGAAAATGCTACTTAGTACTTTCTGGTAGCTTGCGTATTAAATTTTCCAGCTTCTCTATTTAGTCTTCTAAAAGATGTGATGTGCTTAGACTGCAGTTTGGATACCGGTTTCACCTCCTAATGAAATTGACAATTTTATAAATAGCCTGTTTTCACACACACCACAGCAGGCCGCAGAGCAAAGTGCAGCGCGTGGCAAGTGATATTAACAAACGTAGGTGGGATTAGAAGCACGAGCATTAACCGTAAATGCAGTAGTAAGTCAAACTCTCCGACGGATTCTTCAAATTTAACACATCGGAGGTTATTAAATTAAAATAACGAAAAGGTAGAGGAATCGGATCAAATAAAAGATGAAGGATGTATCCATTTATTCTTCCTAATGGACGCTTGACCTCTCCTAATGAAAATTACTGGGGAATGCCAGATGAACACTTAAACTAGAAAAAGTAGTCCCTGAAACATGCCTTCATCTTGATTAGGTCGGGCATAGACGGGGCTTCGGGTCAGATAAACCATCACGCGGGGTCGTCGGCTCTTACAGAGTTCCATGCGGTTATGCTTCCGTTGACTGGGCGACGATTTGTCTCCCTTTGTTCTATATTTTGCGAGATCTACAAAAGAGTGGACTGTCTTTTACCCTGTTCAGGCAGCAGCAATATATTTATTAATTAATTAATTAATTATATTTATATCCCGCCCATCCCACGAACGGGCAATGTGCACCAGTGGTAACACGCATCACTTCTGTATCACTTACCTTAGCACTGCAGGGGCCGAGGAGAGAGTAAGTGAAGCTGCTCTCCCGCTCTGCTTTGTCTGTAGTCTGAGGGGGGGGGGGGAATAGCAGCTTCCCCCAGCTCTGTGCAAGAAAGAAGGGAGGATGGAGGAATTTGCCCTTTTCAGCAAGGCACTCCACCCAACCTGTAGAGATCAAAACAACACTCTGCTTCTGAGCATCTGAAGGGGGAGAGACACTCTGCACCACCAACCAGTTCTCACCTTGACTGTATTTATATACTAATAACAAAGACAGGAGGAGCTGCGTTGGCTCAAGTGGTTAAGACGCTGAACTGCAGGCTGTGGAAGGTCAACAGTTCCGCAGTTCGAGACCCGGGTGCTGCAAGACGGAGTGAGCTCCCGTCTCTAGTTCCAGCTCCTGCCAACCTAGCAGTTCGAAAGCAAGAAATTGCAAGTAGATAAATAGGTACCACTTCGGTGGGAAGGTAACAGCGTTCCGTGCGCCTTGGTGTTTAGTCATGCCGTCCACATGACCACGGAAACGTCTTCGGACAGCGCTGGCTCTTCGGCTTTGAAACGGAGATGAGCACCGCAACCCTAGAGTTGGATTCGACTGGCTTTCGAGCAAGGGAACCTTTACCTTTACCTTTAACAAAGACAGGATTTTGGATTTAAAGGAAGCTTTAAATTCAGAAGCAAATTGAAGAATGGGTCCAGTGCAGTTCTTCAGATGAATTGGCCTAGACAAACCTGGGGGATATAAAAAGGTGGCGTTTAAAAGAAGAAATCTTGGGCATTGAACCACATAGCACACTTCCTTCCTTCCTTCCCCCCTTTTAGAAAGACGAGTATATATTCCTTATTGACCTTTGGAGAGATCACCTACAACACAGGCACTCTAAGCAGAAAGTGGTAACATTCCCTATCAATCTGGCTATTTTAAGGGCCAACAGTGCCATCTATAGGGCCATTTTGCTGTTGTTCCCACACTCTTGGCAATGTCCAATTAGACGAGTCATTGGGAGAGCTGTGGCACTACCTCCTATATAGGAGGTAGTGGATGTGGTCCGGTCTCCCTAGCATTTTTAATAGCCAGTTGCAGCCCAAAATTTTGGGTCAGGGCTTCAGTGGAGGGAGACAACCCTGCTCAGGTTTGCCAATCAAGACCACCCCCCTCTATGGACTGTGAACAGAAAAAATACAAGGGGACATTTTTTTTCCCCTATCAAGATTATTGGCAGCAGAACCGAGGGGTGGGATGGGGCTGTAGTGGTCAGGAGCGCGAACTGTAATCTGGGAGAACCAGGTTTGATTCCCCACTCCTCCACACGCAGCTGCTGGTGGGACCTTGGGTCAGTTACAAGTTCTTTCAGAGCTGTTCTCTCAAGAGCGGTCCTCGAGAGAGCTCTCTCAGCCCCACCTACCTCACAGGGTGTCTGTTCTGGGGAGGGAAAGGGATTGTAAACTGCCCTGAGACTCCTTCGGGGAGTGAAGGGCAGGATATAAATCCAATCTCTTCTTCTTCCTCTTCTCCTTCAGTGTTTGTTATAGTTGAAAATCTTAAG
The DNA here is from genome assembly GCF_001447785.1 of Gekko japonicus. NCBI lineage: Eukaryota > Metazoa > Chordata > Lepidosauria > Squamata > Gekkonidae > Gekko > Gekko japonicus. The sequence goes on along the minus strand of NW_015174976.1, from coordinate 34,124 downwards.
TGCACACCTAAAAAATTATACGAGCAATTACTATAATCTGTATCTAAAATTTTTATGCCAAAGGGGTGTGCAAACCTTTTTTGGGACCCCCCTCCAGAGTCCAAAACCGGCCCCTCTGATTCCCTCTAATGCTTTTGTATTGCTTGCATGTTTAATTTCACTGCTTCTTGTCATGTTTTCTGGCTGATGAGATCAAGTGCTACTGTTCCTCTGATAGCCTTGCAAGAATTTGGAAACTGTCAGAATCACGCCTGTGCATGCAGCCCACCCCCAGCATTTCACTGGGCCTCTTGTGTCAAGATTCGGAAGCTCTGCCCTAATCCTTTCAAATTTGTCAAAATCTCTTTTTGATTTATTTATTTATTTCATTTGGCTTCTATCCCCCCCCTCCCTGCTGCAGCAGGCTCAGGGCGACTCACAACATTGTTACTGATAAAACAATTTCCCAGTTAAAATTACAATAAATTAAATCTAAAAACAACACATAAAGTGCTAGCAATGGCATACAACATGGTGGGAGTCCACAATCAATTAGCACATGGTCTGGGTCATGTCAGCAAGGCACAGGCTATTCAATGATGTTAATGATATTATTGGTGTTATTCAGGGGTCATTTCGTAGAAAAAGAGCTAGGGGAACTCATTAGCATAACTCATTAGCATATGCCACACCCCGACATCAGGGGCCCGGCGGTGGACCTGCAAGGCCAGCGGGAGTGCGAGGAAGCCCCGCCAAGGCCCTCCCTGGCCCCAGGCAGGCAGGGGTGGGGAGAGGCGGGGAGGAAGCAACTTACCCTCCCTCTTCTCCTGCCTCCTCCTGGCTGAATGAGGGCCGGAAGCGGGGTGGCCGAAAGCAGGGGGCGGGGCTTTGTCATGTGCCCCGCCCCCTGCACCTCACTCGGGAGACTGCGTCCCCCCCGAAATGACCTCTGGTGTTATTGATATTGATGGTATTGGCACCAGGGCCTCAGATGGTTGCGGTGGCTCCTTAATCAAATGCCTGGTGGAAGAGCTTGGTTTTACAGGCCTTGTGGAACTGTAAAAGGTCCCGCAGGGCCCTGATGTCCTCTGGGAGCTCATTCCACCAGAATGGAGCCACCACCGAAAAGGCCCTGGCAATTTTGAGTAACCAATCGCAGTGCTCGCTGGGGAACATATGGATGGATCTCAATATTCCTTATGAGAAATCTGGGCAACAGTGGGGGGGGGGGGAATACCACAACGTACAGTTTTGGTAGACTGGAGGGGTAGACTTTGGGGATCGCTCATTCAGCAGATTGTTCACTGAGCAGACTGGAGTAGCTCAATCGGCAGCCATATTCTCAGATCCCATCAGCTACAGCCCACACGTCTGAGGTGCAACACCCGCATCCCCAGAACACTGCAATGCTGGGACTTTAAAATTACTCAGCATTTGTGTGCAAGTTTATTTTTCAGATTGCTGTCAAGGGGCCCTTTAATCTTCAACTGCATTTCCAGCTTGAAATTTCCTTTTGTCATGGCTGGTTCAATATTTTCATTCAGCCATTTCCCATGCCTCAGAAAACTCCTTTCTAATTAATTACTGTCAGTTCTGACCCCATGACTGTATGTGAGACTGCAGGTTTTTGTCTCATCGTGTATCTCTTTGTGCTTACTAACAGTGGTCCCCATTTGCAATTTTGTTGGCCATTCACCCAGTTTAAAGAGGGCTCTCCTGAAGAATCTGGTGTTCCAGAAGCAGCGCAGGAAAGAAACTGAGAATCTTTCATCTGTACGTGTGATCCTCTGCTTGAACAGCTTTGATACAAAATCAAAAAGTCAGAGCTGATCTACCAACCACACTGCCGAAGGGAAGCCTGTCTTTTATGTCACCTAATAAACCCGTTGCGGGGCAAGGAGGCCATCTCTGGCTGCAACCATTAGAGGCTCACATGAGGTTGCTGAAGTGACCATCCTAATACTTGATTCTTTCACTGAATTGGGTAAGTGTACATTAATCCTATACTTTCCAGGGTCGCCAGCTGGAAAGTACAAACTCAGTCTTCCCAGCAGAAGACTGTGCACCAACATACTACAGTGGTCATCATTTAGACAAGGGGAACTTGTTACAGTTAATCTGAAAAAGGAACTGTTTAGCTTCTGCCCATAATTTATTAAGAAGCCCTCAAATAAGACTTAAGATTTAAGAGATTAAGACAGAAAATGGTTCCCAGACCCTAAAAATATCAGCTGTTGAAGTACTAAGAAAATATTATAATGATCTTACATAGGCTTAATATTCATAATTGGGGGTCTAGATTATTAAAATGCCTTTTAAAGTTAACAGTTTACAAAGAACTGTCTACACCAGCATTCCAAAAGTGATCGTAGCTTCATTTCCATATGTAGCACTTGTAACCAATTTAGAAATTTCTCTACAGCTCAACTGTTTGTTGACTAACAAGCCTGGTCATGGACAGGTTTTGGGCTTTTTGATGCAATTTTTTTTCATGCCGAGACCCTCTTTATGCTGGGTCTAAAAATCAGTATTTCGGTAAGCAAGTCAAGTCAGTACAGGCACTTTTTCAAAACTTGAAGGGCGTCCGAAAATACCCCGTCATCCATCGCGTCCCAGACCCTCCCTTAAACACCACACTATGGTATTTGGGCTATAAGAGAAATACGATTAACAAAGTCAGATTCATTAAAAAAAAGGTGACACTGAATCAGGGGTCCCCAACATGGTGCCCGTGGACATGATGGCACGTGCCAGCAGCACCCTTTCTCCCATTACTTATGAGGCCTTCCGAGGAAATGGGTGAGACCCGCACTGGCCTCTTGCCCAACAGGGGATCTGACTGTGCAGATCAAAACAATGTTGTTTCAGAGGCACATGACGGCCAGAGTGTTGGTTTTATTCTCTCTCACGTCTCTTCCCTGGGGGCATTTTTTTTTAATTGCCCCTCTTCTCCCCGGCACTTGGGCTTCTTCTGTGTGCAGAGCTCTGCCTCCTGCAGCAGCCTTTGAGCAGCTGCCCTCACCGCCACCCCGTGCTGGAATTCCAAAGATGCCCGCAGGCTCAGAAAGGTTGGGGACCCCTGCTCCGAACGATGCATGCGGGTGTCAAAACCAGGACTATCCGTATGGTTTAACTGAGAACGCCCACTCTT
>NW_015174976.1:9630-30963 GCF_001447785.1 Gekko japonicus | reverse complement strand
TCCTTCCGCAAAGATGCATTCCAAACTCTCTCCAATCTTGAAAACGAGAACGTCTCCATTAACACGTACCTTGAGACTGCGTGATCTCCATCTCTCTCTCTCTCGCTCGCTCCCTTTTTCCACCTGAGCTTGGTGTATTCATGAGGATGCTTTATTAAGGGAACTAAATGAATTCATGTTCTTTTCCACTGTAGCGTCTTTTTTTTATTAAAAAAATTAATTACATGTGTCTGTGCTTCCAAGTACATCTCTTTTTTTAAAAAAAAAAAAGTAGTACATCATGTATTCAACATTTGTAGTGTACTCCACCACTGTTCATTCCCTTTGAAGAGCTGCTTTGCCATACATAGCACAAGGAACCACACGGGCTTTCGGCAAGACAAGGGTTGCCAGAAACTCAAAACCTGGGTGTGAATTTTAAGGGGAGGGGGAAATGTTTTTTCACTTAAAGTAACATTTCTGCACAAATCCCACCTTACTGTAAAGAATTTCATTCTGCAATTTAATCAGCTCCTTAGAGGGATGACACTGCACGTCAACTACAAACTCCTCGTCTCAAGAGTTCACACCAATTTGAACAAAACATGGAAGACCATATTTTTTTTACATTTTATTCTTCTTCAGAGAAAGAAGAATCTTTGAAAAAGCTGTTTGTAAGTAGTCCGCTGTTGCTTAAAATATTTATATGCGTGAGAAAGCTGAAAGGGGCGGAAAATACACATTTTTTTTCTTTACACCATGATCAGAAAGTTTACATTATAAATCTTTTGAAATTGCACTGTATTTAAAATACCACTAGAGTCGACGTCCACTTTTAAGCACAAACTGTTCTATGGCTGTCCGCTTGTCCTTTGCTTAGTTGCCAACCGGAGGCGGCCCTTCAGGAATAAGAGACGTAAAGAAGGTGGTGATGAAGGACCAAGCAGAAGCCATAAACCCTGGATGCTGCTCTGCGTTCACATCGGCCACATCTTCGCCACTCTCTTCGTCGATTCCATCGTCCATAAGGCGCTCCTTGACAAAAGAAATGTTCTAAGTGGTTTAACTGTTTCAATCCAAAGGGATACAGATCATATTAATGGACACTTTTCCCCACAGGGAGTACCCTATTCAGTCTTCTCAAGCACGGGGACAGAGACTGCAGGCAAGGAGTTTGGTAAGCAGGTGCACTATTGATAAAGGAGCAACAGAGATTAACACTACCCTCTCTGAATGGTGAAATTCATTTTAATCTCCGTTACTAACCTTGAACAGAAGAGCGTTCAACAGAAAATTGCAACAACTCAAGAACAACAAGGGAAGGTATGAAGATAGGAGCATCATTTATCTGCCCCGTCTAGCCCGGCACTGTCTCCGCTGAGTAGCTGCAGCTCTCTGGGATCTCAGGCATTTGTTACCAGAAATGCCCAAAATGAAACCTGGGACTTTCTGCTTGCAATATAGATGCAGGAAACTTCTGAAACCCAGTGCTTAGGAAGCAACATCTGGGGAAGGGCTTTGGCCTCTATGCCCTGCTTGCTGGCCCCCCCAGGGCAACCGGTTGCCCACTGTTTCAAACAAAATGATGAATGAGATGGACCACCGGTCTGATCTGGCAGGGCTCCTTCTTATGCTGCACCTCCCCAAGTCTGTACCACTCTTATACTCCTCAAAATAAAAAACAAGCCTAAACTTTTCTCCACTTACCATCTCTTCAAGACCCGCATTATTGATGTTTTGCCCATCGTGATTCATATCTGCGTTGTTGTTTGCGGCAGGCTGCTGAATTCCTTCTTGCCTGAACGGAAACCACCCAGCTTGGTGTCTGTTTTAAATATAAAAAAAACAAAAAGCTATTTTGAATTCCTGTATCTGTCTCAGTCAAGGACGCTGCTGAAGAAATTAACACACCAAGGGACGACAACAACAACAGAGAAGCCACCCACTTGAAGTCTTATAAGGGCATACCCAAGCAAGGGGTCATTTGAAATATCCTAACTTAACGAACGCCCTGACCTGACTAGCCCAGGCGAGCCCAATCTCCTCTGGTCTCAGGAGCTAAGCAGGGTCAGCCCCAGCTAGTATTTGGTTGGGAGTCCTCCGAGGAATAGCAGGGTCGTGACGCAAAGGCCGGCAATGGCAAACCCACCTCTGGATGTCTCTTGCCTTGAAAACCCTACAGGGTTCACCATCAGTCAGCTCTGACTTCACAGCACTTTCCACCACCACCACCACCAAGCTTTAGGAGGACTTTGAAAAAACCCGTGATTACGCCAGACACACTGAAGCACTGATGGAACGTTCCTGCCACAGGCTAAGTCAACACTTCACAGAATTCCCCGTTAACTCCCCCCCCCTACAGAAAAGCTCCATTTTAAATGTCGACCTTGACAGCAGATGGCAGAGCAATCGAGGTTCGTGTCATCTAGCTTAGCAAGAGGGAGCCACTCTTCTATCCCTCCTCTACACATTTTGAGCTAACGAATACAGATGTACAGCAGCAAATGTCGCTTGCTTTTAAAAAAGATATTCCTTAGTTCGGGATGTAGGAATGCCATTTCTGCTTTCATTAAAAGCTGCGCAAGACCACCTTGGTGGGACCGGGCCTAAACATTAACAGGGTCACCACCATTTAACCTGCATGTACAACTGAAATCATAAATCACCCATTCTGTGGAATGGGCACACCTGGTACGTGTGCGAGATCATTCCCTCCTGCTTCCAGTCTCCCTGCCCATCCCAATATGTCTACCTTGCCTCATGTAATCTTGGGATGAGATCGACATTGTTCGAATCCAATGCAGCATGCTCAATTCTTGGTTCTCAAAATCGGGGTAAAATCCTGCTCCCCCAGTTTTTCCACCTTCTCTACATGTTCAGGTATGGGTGCAGAGCGCATTAAACCAGGCCCTACGGTAATGCTGAAAGGCACATGAAGCAGGTCTGAGTTTGGTCAGCACCCAGACTGGAGAACTCCCAGGACCCGTAGGGACACTGCCCTGCGTCTCGTCATGGAAGAAAAGCAGGACGTAAATGGGCTTCATGGCTAAGTGAGGGACTGAACCCAGGTTACCCCAGTCCTAGATCTATAATCTAACCCAGGGGTATTGAACTCATTTGTTAGAAGGGCTGAATCTGACATAAACGTGACTTTGTTGGGCAGGGCCACGCGTGCCATAAAATGTAATGCCAGGTACCGGAGATATAAACTTTATAAAGGACACGGGCAAACCCAATTAATGATATTATTTTTTACTCAAAATACAAACATGCTTAAAACATTAACACAAAGTAGTTCCTTAAGGTATCTCCCTGATGCCCACCCTCCCACTTCCACCACCTGTTACGCATTAGCACTGGGACAGTGTACAGGGACATAATCCACAGCGCCTCTGGCATCTGACAATAGAATCACCAGTTGGCAGGGGGCCAGATAAGAGCCCTGGATGAGCTGGGTCTGACCCACGGGCCATACGTTTGACACCCCTGATCTAACCACTAAGTCACACTGGCTCTGCATGGGTATTTCTTTCAAGTGGCTTTTCAGAAAAGCTTGTCTGAAACATTTAGGCATTTCTGGAAAGCTCTTTAAAAAACCAGCGTTGCTTTTACTTATCTAAGCCATTCTGCAATAAACTGATGAGCATTATAACATTTCAAGTGATGGACATTAATTTTGAAAAAATAGAATGTCAATGCAAAACAGAGCACAGAAAGAGGAATTTTTTAAAGCCATAAAGTTAAATTAAGTCCTTTAAGTACAAGTGCGAGTTTAGTTTTAAAGAACTGGTGTTCAATCAAACAAAGTTAGAGTTAAATCATACTGGTGTTCAAACAGTTAAACTTTGGAATTCACATTCTTATCCAATTGTGATCAACACGAAACTGTGAAAAGTATACATACTGTCAGGCAGGGAGGAGGGAGAGAAAAGTGATGTTCTTTGTTTCATATGGTATTTTAGAAAGCTGGTGCAAGAGCCTGAGAACTTAGCAACTCCTAGCTGGAAGTTGAATTACAGTAGTAATAATAACAATAATTAAAAATATTATAAAAGAAAAAGGGTTATAAAAGGGGAAAAAATGTGATAAAAAGGTAATATTAAGCTATGTTCCTATATTGACTGTAAGGTAAAAAACAGAAGACTGGATAGGAGTCAGAACTGCATAAGGAGAAGAAAGGGGTTTTTTTAAGGATTTACACCATGATATGAAGTGTTAAAACAGTTTTGAACGACAGTAAATAATGCTTTAAAGGGTATGGGAAAATAAGATCTTTTGTCCAACATAGAGTTGATATGGAGGAGGAGGATAAGGAACAAAAATATATATTGCAGGTGTTTTGGTTTCTGTGTTGTTAGAAGGGGTAAATGCTGTTAGGGGATTTTGTATGCATGAAATTTTTCAATGGATTGGTATAATTATTCAATATAGGCTTATAAAAAAACCAATAAATATATTCAAAAAAAAAAAAAGAAAGAAAGAAAGCTGGTGCAAGAGCCTGAGCAGAGGACTGGGAAGCCCCTGGTTCAAATCTCACCTCAGACGTGAACTCGCTTCTCTTAGGCAAGCTACTCTCTCTCCCCTTCAGTTCTTTATTAGCAAAATGGGGCATAGTCATACTGCTCTACCTCACAACTTTCTAGTAAGTAACACAGACATAATCCACACAAAATGCTTTGGATGCGGGGGGGGGAGGGGATATTATGCAAGTATTTACTCACAGGTACACCAGTAACATGGCTCCCATCACCATCACAAACCGACTGAAGGAGGAATAAAAATATACAATGCTAAGGAGAATAGCTGCTCTGGAAAACATGTACATCCAGTCTAGCCAGTCTCGATTGAAGTCCTCCTCGTTCATTACTGGGCCTCCTTGCGCATTCATCTGGACATTCTGATTTACCGGCCTGTTGTCCTGGGCGGCTACATTGGGGGCTGCGGGGGGCTCATTTGTGGGAGCATGCTCTGAATCTGCAGGCTGTGGGGCTGGAGGACTGACGGACTCGGAGCTGGGCACTGCCTGGGCTGAAACTGCTGCTTGGCTGTAATATGAATACACAAGAGTTAGGAGCGAACCCTTGGGGAGGTGTTCGTGTACCCATTCTTGTAGCTCTCAACGGTCAAAAAATAAAGTTACTTATGCTTCCACTTTGTCACAATCACCGTAAAGCACAAATACTTACCAGGCTTACAAATGCCCTTGGAGCAGGGAAGATACCACTTCCAAATGACAGTTTCCCTCACTTGGGCCTGATCCAGAATAGCCACCTCTTCCCATGGGAGTGTACCACCAGGGAGCAGGCACTCCAGACAAACAACACTGAGCGCTCCACATAGGAAGGGATATGGATTACAATTCCGCATCGGTGCTCTCCACTGAGCAGCAGAGGCTTGATTTAAGGGGGGGAAATGGCCAAGAAAACCACCGATATGGTAAAGACTTTATGGAAATGTTCCTTGGGCATGGTGGTCTGTCATCTGAATGGCAGGACTGCAGCCCACAAGATGAACTCTGACCTCAACCCATGATCACTCAAATAACTGGTCAAGACATGGTCAATCCAGCCTCTTAACAGTTTCAACAACTCACTACCTTGACTCTCTTGACAGAATCCACTCTGGGGGCACGGCCTCAGATGGAGAGAGTCATGGTCAGACCTATCTTGTGTGTGTGCGTGCGCGTGTGTGCGTGCGCGTGTGTGCGCGTGTACATGCTTGCATGCCTGGAAGTCATGGTGAGTTCTAGGGACCCCTAGTGGGGGGTTGGACGTTTCACAGAGGTGGCTTGATTGCCTTCCTCTGCGTCCCGAGCCCTGGTATTCCTTGGAGGTCTCCCTGCCAATTACTTGCCAGGATCAGCCCTGCTTAGCTTCCGACATTAGGCTTGCCTGGGCGATCCAGGTCAGGGCATGGTCAGACCTATCTTATCACTTTGAAAGGTGGTTGTTAAACACACCAGTACTTCCCCATTAACTTTCCCCACATCCTTCCTCCTACAGTGAAGCATCAGCAGGCTTATATTTATTCATATATTTCTAATAAATATTTATGTATTTATATCATCATTCGTCCCTCCTCCATTTTGTCTTCACCCTGAGGTCAGTTAGACAGAGAGAGCAACTAGCCCAAGGTCACCTTGCAAACTCGGAACACACAACCATCTCGGGTAGTAACTATTTGGGAAACACTGCTTCATCTCAAGTCCCAGCTGCAATTAGTTTAAATTAATGTGGGCACTATGCTTCCCAGGTTCACCGCTCAGATGGCTGGGTAATTAAATGCAAATACACGCTTCAGCTATTTGCAAATGACAGCACACACCTCTTATTCAGGACAGCATTCTTAAACACATGGGCTGTGTAGCTGCGCCTGCTAAGTGTCCATTTTGTGTCACTTTGGGGGAAGATCTGCTGTTAGTGTGCCTGCAGAGAGCAAGATCACCAGCAACCAATCCCGCCTCTCTTTAAGTACATTCACAAGGGGAGCATCAGGACACTCACTGGTGTAGAAGACTCCTCCGTGGCTCTAACCCTTAATGTGTTCCTCACTACAATAAACATCCTGTTGCTGGGGTATCTTAGGTTTCCAGCCCACAGACATGGCCTCAACACCAGTGAGGTCATAACTCTTTCTGCCGTTCCTGACACACGACTGTGATGTTATGGGACATCCTGTCACCTGCTTGCAGTTCAGTATGTCCTTGGGGATTAAGGGTGGTCCCGGGTCTGGAAAGGCTGAAGACCACCAACTTAGGGAAATTAGAAGAAGCTCAGAGAGATCTAGATATTCCTTTTAGAATGGACTTCCCAGCCTTTGCTTTAACTCTTTGCTAAATAAAAGCAGCTACTTTAAGGGGGGGAAATTCAGCACATCAGCAAGGATGACTAGCTTGATGTGTTAATAATAATGCACAGGACAAGAATCAGATACCAAAGGACTGCACTGAAACGAGAGGCCATCTGCTTTGTACCTGCTATTATGACAAGATCTTTTTTCACTGAGCAGAGGAGCTACTCTGGATAATAATTATGAAACTAAACACTTATCTGTATAAGCAATTACCCTGGGATGACAAACTCTTACATCATTCCAAACTCTCAACTGTTGCATACGGATTAAGTTTAACCAAAGCCTGGAGCAAGACATAAGAAAAGGTGAACACTGAGTTCTTGCTTCTGTTTCATCTTAAAATTACCCCAGCAAGGCAGGGCATGTTCTCAGTTGTGCCAGAGTGGGTCACACATTTCAATGCAAGTGCACAACTGTCAAGAAAGGAAGCAAAGATACATGGCAGAAATGTCAATAATTCCTTGGCTGTACAAGGGTAAGTTTACAGTGGGGGAGTCGCCAGCAGATTACATGGCCACAACGTTTTCTACAGGGGCTTATCCTGAAGGACCGAGAAACCAAGTTCTATACAAACACTTTTCACCATGAAAGAATGTTGGGCAAGAGTCACCTGGTAACGACTTCTTCGCCATCATGTATTTGAGTCAGCCACCAAAAATAAGGTCATCCAACAAATAAACCAATTTTTTTAAGGTGGAGCAGTTCTTATGATGAGCATTCTGAAGAAGCGGCGTTTCTAACCCACATTCAGTTTACTAAAGCCACACAATAAAGATGACGCAGCCAAGACTGTGTGTGAGTCTCTACACCAGCACTGCAATATCGTGTAAACGAACAGGCTACATGTACTTACTACTGCATATAGTACTGCCGTGCATACATCTGCTGCCACCATATCATCTGGAGAGGGCTGAAAGCAGGATACACAGGGAATCCAGCCGGTACTCCTTGCCCAGGGAACTGGTTGCCAACACTGCTGCAGAGAATTAAAACCAATTACATGACAGGTTGTCACTTGATGGAGGGGCAACATCCAAAGTTTTCCCACAAAGAGAAATGTGGGGAAATGAGCCATGTGATCTTTAGGCGAGATCTATCGAGGCGAAAAGCAGCCAGGCCATTCAGTGTTACCATGGTAATTTTACATGCCAGTTTCCTGAATGTACTTGGGAAGTACTTTCAAGAATTTTGCAAACAAGAAGTGGCAGATTTATTTAGGTATTTATACCACACTTTCCTCCCCAATGAGAACCCAAAGAAGCCTGCAGCATTTTCTCTTCCTCCATTTTATTATTACAATAACCCTGTAAGGTAGTGAACTGGTCCACTGGGACCACCTAGCGAGCTTCCATGGCAGAGCAGGGATTTGAACCTGGTTCTCCCAACTGCTAGTCAGACGGTCTAACAACTACACCGCACTGCCCCCCTAGTGCTGTACTCTTTAGAGTTCCACTGAGCTCACACATCTCAAGGGAGAAAGGGAGAATGGTGTAAGCCTCCATGGGTCCGCACTCCAGAGAAGAGCGGAATACAAATGAAGTAAATACACATAATATACAGTATTTCAGCACAAGCACAGTAGTACCGCTAGAGATGTAAGTGACACTAAAAATGGGATCTGTGCCTTTCTAAATGTATGATCATCTAGACCTGTGGAGGGGAAAAAAATAATAAAGCTGACATAGTAAAGGTAAAGGTTCCCTTGCTCGAAAGCCAGTTGAATCCGACTCTAGGGTTGCGGTGCTCATCTCTGTTTCAAAGCCGAAGAGCCAGCGCTGTCCGAAGACGTTTCCATGGTCATGTGGCCGGCATGACTAAACACCAAGGCGCACGGAACGCTGTTACCTTCACACTAAAGTGGTACCTATTTATCTACTTGCAATTTCTTGCTTTCGAACTGCTAGGTTGGCAGGAGCTGGAACTAGAGACGGGAGCTCACTCCGTCATGCGGCACCAGGGTCTCGAACTGCTGAACTACTGACCTTCCACAGCCTGCAGTTCAGCGTCTTAACCACTTGAGCCACCGCAGCTCCCAAAGCTGACATAGTCCCTGTCATTACCCATTACTGCATGGCAGAATGTTCTGCACTATAACAACGTTTAAGAGATTTTTAAAAAAATATGCAAAATGCAGTATTCTTACCTCATCCTCACCTGCAATATACCACAATCAGCTGCTCGACCTACCTGACATACTACTCATACAGGCCAAGCATACCAAGGGTATGGTCAGCATCTTGCTTTAACGGGAATATGTTTAGGAATAAGCACCCACCCTGCATGTGACATTATACTAACAAAGTGTGATAAAGACGGCCACAAGGGTGAGGGCTGACTTAGCAAGGTCAAGTTACCAAAGTGGTTTAAGAAGCAGCTAGCACGGCAGAAAACCCATGGCAACTCAGATTTCTTTAAAAGGTTCCTTAGAATGGAGAGATACTGCCTTGTTAACTTTCAGGGCAATAGCAGTAAGTGTGCTGTTCACAGGCCCAGCATCATGAGTTGATGCAAGCATATTGCATCAGACCACAATTCTATCTTAGAAAGAAAATTGGCTGCAAGATGTCACAGGAGACCTCACTAGTTCACTATGTACTCGGTCAAGGGGAAAAAATCAGACTGTGGAAAAGGCAAGGAAACAAGAGACAGAAAGGATCTGGGGGGGAAATACCCCCACATCTCATTGTTTCTTTTGCGCTACATCGACTTCTGCAAAAGGGTTTTTCATTGTGAGTAACCATTTTTTAAAACCTGTTATAAAGCACACTACAGATGTAAGCAAATTACTTATACAAAGGAGCAACTGCATACTAAAAGGGTGGGCATTAAGGTTTTCAATGTACATCAGTGGGTAAATTCAGCACTCTAATCCACTGCAGGATTGGTTTACTTGGGTGGATTTTTAAACTCAGTCTCCAGTTCAGTAAACTAGATCTCCAGTTCTGAATAAGTTAAAACAAAACATACTTGTTCGTAGCTCTTGAAATTAATATGAGGCAGAAAATGTATGAAAATTTAGGGGGAAAGAATTATCTCCGTTCGGACCCTGATCAGTTTTTTCACTCCTCTTCTTTTTACAAGCTATAACATTTCTTTGTCCTTCACTGTTACCTTGCTATAGACCAAGCAACTAAAAAAAGCATTTATTGAAACACTGTCTTTGACATATGGCAAGTGCAGATTTGTTTCATTAACTACCATGGAACAGAGAGGTCTTGAAAGAGAGGTCTATCAGATGTTGATGAAAGCCACTGGGTTCTTAGAATATTGCTTAATACAGGGCACTCTCCAAGGACATCATAGCAACCATAAATAAGAACCAAGTTTACTTGGAAAAACAATCTTCCTACTGAGAACGCGAGTTATTTACTGCTAGAAACTTTTAAAGGGCCACTGCATGTCTGTTACTTGTTTACCCTGAAGGAGAAACCATTCCTCCTCTCCGGTTTGCAGCAGCAAGTCTTTGCCACACCCCCGACTTCTTCCAAACTAGGTAGGCTTACCAAGTGGCGGCGGGGGATCCTCATGTCTTCACAGGATCCCTGCCGCGGGGATAGCGATACATGTTGCACCGCCGTCGCCAGGATGTGACGCAACACGTCGCTCTGGCAACGGGGCTGTTTGGAGTCCCGTTGCCAGAGCGACGCGTAGCGTCACATCCTGGCGATGGCGGGTGCAACGCATATTGCTGTCCCCGCGGCAGGGATCCTGTGAAGACATGCGGATCCCCCGCCGCCACTTGTTAAGCCTAAAACTAGGTCTGAGACACATCAAGAAACCAGCCACAGATAATGTGGCAAGGCTGCTATTACAATACATTTTAAACAAAAATAAAATATTTCAATCAGATGTTTTACTTACCCTTGCATGATATATGGGAACGAGTGGCTCTGCGTTGGATTGCTTTGGGCTTGAGGAAGGCTACGATGTCTCACACCATCAGAGCTACTGCTGGTAGCCGATTGTGAAGTTTCTTGAGTTGGTGAAGGAGTTGTTGATCCTGAATGTTCTGAACTCTTAAAGCAGAAGAAGAAGAAGAAGAGATTGGATTTATACCCCGCCCTTCACTTGGGAGTCTTAGAACGGCTTACAAACTCCTTTCCCTTCCCCTCCCCACAATAGACACCCTGTAAGGTAGGTGGAGCTGAGAGAGCTCTTTCAAGAAATGTTCTTTCAAGGACAGCTGACAGAACTATGGCTTGCCCAAGATCATCCAGAAGCTGCAAGTGGAGGAGTGGGGAATCAAACACAGTTCTCCCAGATTAGAGTCAGTGCACTTAACCACTACACCAAAAGGTAATGACGCTTAACAATTTCTACCAGTAGTACAGAGGATTCTGCACTTTATACTAAGCAATCTGGTTCCCCAAAGTTTTGCACCAGACATTCCCTTCTACTTGCAACCCATTCCACATTTTTTGGGAATCAGAACCCTTGTCACACATATGCTTCGCACACAAGCATGCTGAGCTGATTTCTACTAGCTGCAGCACCACACGAGGCACTCAGACCGTTGGTCTATCAAGGTAAGTGCCGTCTATTCAGACTGGGCATCACTGCTCCAGGGTCTGAGGCAGAGGTCTTGCCCATCATTTACTACTTGATTCTTTTTTTAAAACTGGAAATGCCAGGGAATGAACATGCAAAGCAGATGCTCTATCACTGAGCCATGGCCCCGCCCCACTACAGGTCACAACAGTCAGTGTGGTGTGGTGGTTAGAGGGTCCGACTAGGATCTGGGAGACCTGGGATCAGATATCCACTTTGCCACAGAGGGTGACTCTGGGACAGTCACACTCTCAGGCTAACCCTGCCGCACAGGGTTATTGCAAGGATAAAACGGAAGAGAGGAGTACAATGGAAGCTGCTACGGGTCCCCTTGGAGAGAAAGCTGGGGTATACATGAAGTAAGTATATAAATTCACACATCAAGCAAGCCCAAAAGTAAAAACATACCAAGCATGGAACCAGACCACATTGTGATTGCCATAGTGATGCTACCCAAAATAGCCTCCCTGCAATTCCTGCTTGATCTGTGACATTTGCAGGTACTTACTACGCGATTTCTGTCATCACATGTTAAGTCTGAAACGGTCATTTTATACGCTCCAGGCCATGGGTATAATATAATTTAACTGCTTTAAAAAATCTGAAAACACTAATTATAGAACCCACTTTCCCAGCCTAATAACTTGGCCAAATTAAGCCACATTAAGTATTTGCCGCAAAGGACAGCATGTTCTTAATTAAAACCGATCATTATTTTCACACAGGAAAATCAGCATGTGTGAAATTGCTCTGGCTTCTAAGAGGAGGGTGGGGAGATCACAAAAACCTTACAGGAACAACAAAACAGAAATGCTTCCAGAGGTGGGGAGAGCACTACTACACACAAAACATTAAGGGAAATCAGGCATACTAAAGATTAAGGTTCATTAATAATGGGAAAGAAAAAAATGGAACAGTTTTAAAACTACCCTGGAAATCTTATATGTGTGCTTATAATGCTTGCAAATCAGACCTAGCATATTTTTGAATTTGAAATGGATAAAATGGATAAAATGGTTGACAGCTTATATGCTGCCTAGATGTACCCTGTATTCACATTATTATGGCCACAGAGACACTAAAAATGGCTTAAGAATTGCATCATGTACAAAGCCAGCTCACCGAGATGTTACTAGATGTTGATGGTCCAGAGTCTTCCCTACTGGTATCAGGCTTTGGAGAACTTGGGGGTGTCCGCGAAGAACATACTAGATGAACCATATGATATTCATCTTGCTAAAATAAAAATGAGTGATTTTAGCAGTAGAATTTGGCAGAGTTCCAGACACACTCAGCACACACACACACACACACACACACACACACCTAATTATTACTGAATATCACAGATGTTAGATGCTGTTTAAGTTCCCTGACATTTAAACTGCTCTTTTATAGCAAGTTATTATTGGAGTCCAGAAAGATTTCAAGGAGTTTTTGTAACTCAGAAGAGAACAAAAATCTATCTGAATATGAACGATCCTTGAAAAGATATATTCTTATGTGAAAAAACCCTACGAAAGGGAACTAAAGCACAAAATTATACTGTCAAACACCATGTCTCATTACAGCTATATTTGCATCTTCATTACAATGTGTGAACATACTCTCACATTTAAGCTTCTCCTCTAGTACTAGAGAAGAATCACCCCTGTGAAAAACCTGATACATACTGTCTGTACTTAGCTACACATGTATTCAAAATAAATGGTCTAGAGCTGCAATTATTCTTTGGAAGCTTGTGCAACAGGAAAATCAAGACTTGTATTTTTCTAAAGAAATCGCCCACAATATGAAATAATTCCAGCTAAAAATACTTCAAAGAGCAAACACCTGAAAAGCACAAAATGGATGGAGATGGTCATAAAGCCGTGGATTTCAACCCTTTCCCATTAATCTTGTATACAAGTTGTATATTGCAGAATCCCAGCACATTTCAGCAGGGTTCCAGGTTTAGTGTCGAAGGACCTCATAGCCACCAGAGAGACTTGTTTACTTTGTCACTTGCAAATTGAGTACACTCTAGTACACAGCCTCCACTGGACTACTAACCTTCTCATCAATGATCCACTAAGAGAAACTCTGGTTCTTGGGAACCTGGTTTGAAAACCAGTATTATAACATACAATGCATTTAAAACTTCTGAAAGCACTCATTTACTGTAAGTAGCAAGCATATCCAAAAAGTATTACCACAAGCCAGCAGTTATACCTGGAGATAATTACTGGCCTACCTTAAATAGCTGTTGTAACCATTGCCAATATATGTGAAATGCTTCGGAGATCAAAGTGTCATTATTCCTACATTTAATTCCATGTGTGTAAATAGATGCTCCCTGGTGGATCAGCTATGGTAATGGAAATAGTCTTTCATTCTCAGAGCCCTGCGCTTAGCTAGCAACAGAGAGCCTATGTGTATGCAAAGACCTAAATCACAACCACTATGCATTATGACATATTTATTACGTAAGCCTGAGTGTAAGAAAAAGATGTCACACTAGACTTGCAAGCGGGAAAAGGAAAGCCAGCATCAGCTCCTACAAGAACTAAGAAGAGTGCCAAGCAAAGAAGGGCTACCACTGATTGCCCAAAGTAAGGCAGATCCTTCGAGCAATAGCCAGAAGGCGCAAGAGAGGCAGCAGAAGTTCTCATGGCATAAACAAAAGAGTCCATAAGGAAGAACAGACATTTTCTCTTGGAAGAATTAAAGAAAGCTGGTTGCCAGCCTACCACAATCCAAATTAAAACTTCTGCATTGCAAATGCTGGGATGGACCCAATTATTCAACCTTGCGGCAGCCCCTCACACAGTCATAGATTTTTGGTGGCCTCTTTTTTTTTTCCACCTGTGGAAAAGTTGGTAGAATCCAACTTGCTCTGTTTCGATCCAGTTATAGTAGCAGAGGTGTGCATTTCCCCCCCTTCGGTTTCAGGTATACTGGACCCCAAAAATATCAGTATTCACAATATTCCCAAATTCCAAATACCAGTATGGTATTCAAATGGGGGGGGGGGGGGTTGGGGGGAGGTGGATTTTCAATTTTTTTAGGTCCATTATTCCGTATTGGGAATGGCAGGGGGAGTTGTTTTTGGAGGAACAGGCACCAAATTTGCCATGGAGCTCCAAGTTTCAAGTCGATTGGACTGGGGGGTCCAGTTTTATGGGGCCCTGAACACGTTGCCCCCAGCCATTCTCCATTATTTCCTATGAGAAAAGGGAGGGGGGGAAACCCTGCAACTTGATACTAGGGCAAAAAGCCATGCCCGCAAGTAGTAGTCACCAAGAACAAAGAGGAAGTCCAACAGAACCATTGCAGAGCTCAGTAATCCCAGCAGAACCACAAGCCTATGTGTCAAGCCAAACAGAACCAAAATCAAACCAGAGAATCTCAGCAGTGGAAACTGATTGGGGGCATTTCTTCAAGCCAAGCACATCCAATTGCAAAGTACAGAATGCCCAGCAGAATCCAGAGCCACTATGGCAGTTCAAATTTAACAGGGCTGATGCCAAGCCTGCAATCAGAACAAATTGGGGGGGGGGGGATTTTTGCAAATTCTGTGCAAGAAAATGGGAAGGGAACACAAAGGAACATGGGCAAAGGGGGGGAGGCTTGGAACTGACAAGACTCATTTGAAATTGACAAAAGCAGTGGGAAGCCCATAGAAACCGCAATACACAGAAACAAAGGGAGGGGGAAAAACCCAAAATTGTTCTAGTTAACCTGTTTTTGAATTGTCTGCACTCCTGGTCAAACCCCTCCCCCCAAGGATGTTGTGCAGGGGGTTTGAGGTTTTCAATAATTCATTGTAGTCTCTTTCAGCATTTCTCAGTGGAAGTACAAAGTTCATTTGTCTTTTTGGGTCAAAATGTTCTGTTGTATTTCACAGAACTAAGTGTGCATGAAGTTCGTATAACTACTTGTTTATATGTAAAGGTTTATATGTAAAGGTTTATATGTAAAGTTAACTTTATCCCATTAAGCGGTGGTTCCAAGATTACAATTGAGCTTCTTAAAAGTAATAATGGGATTATGAGAAAATGGGGAGAAGTTACGTTAAGACTTAGAGGTTAGTTCTTTGTTGTGAATGACAACCAGGATCACTTTAATATTTATTAATACATTATAACAGTTTTGTCATAGCTTTAATAAAACCATAAGAAACCATGAAGAAGTTAGGATTAGGTTTTGTGATAGCAATCCTTAGAAAATCCAGCCATAAAATTACAAAATGCTAACAGTTAAAAAAAATCTTGGGACTGTCTGCTAGAGCCAAAGAAAATGTGTTAAGGCCTGCTTCATGCCACGGCACATCATTTGTCCACAGTATTTTGTCTTTTTCTTCTAACGGGCTCTAAATGGAAGGACTATGTACCAAATGCTCTTTTCACCCCATTTGCATATTTAACATTTTTTCAAGACATAATATCTGATGGAGATTAAAAAATTTCTGTGTTGTATCTTATGATCATACAATGCGTAGGAAAGCAGCAGCAATTTACTTCTGTAATGGCCACAGAAAAGCAACATGCTATATACTGTGTGCATGTCCAATTCCAAAACATCTCCTTCAATATTTTAGAGACAGAAGTTATCTAAGGGATGGCAGGAGTATATAATCTTATTTTAATTCCTTGTTATTTGGCCAACAAGCAAGTATCCCACTGTATAGTATTACTACACTCTCTTCCAGTCTGGAATTCTAAATGCCTTCCATTCTTTTTAAACACGTAAACAAACTAACATTTTGGCCTGCAGATTTAAATGCAACCAACAATGTTTTATTTTAAATTTCAACAAATCAAGTGATGTGCACTCAACTATGTATACAAATGTTCCTGTCTCTTTTTCCCCTCCAATCCAAAATTACTCTGAATGTCAAAGCTAGAATGATACTAACAAAAATGTTATCTCCCCCCACTTACTTGCCTTAAAATAGTGATAACAACAGCAACCCCTGCTCCTCCCTTCCACAGTAGGTCGTATGGGGGAGGGGGACTTTCCAGGATCTAACTGGACTGAATGAGCCAACCCAGTGGCTAACCGGTATAATAAACATTAAATGCTTTACTGTGCAATCAGACAGCATTTTTTCCAGTATAAACCCAATGATTTCAACTGGCATAGACTGGAATAATTTTGCATAGGATTGCACTGTTAAGCACCTACCTGTTCCACCAGTCAGATGTCTAAGTCTACTTTTAAATAACCACACATGATTAGGATTGCTGTCTACACCATAATGATATTCCTCAGACACATCAATTAACTGAATTAATACAAACAAGAATACCCCCACACAGTTTATATTCATTTTCTGTATGCAACTGCACAGTCTGAACTACTTTATTCCAGCACAGCAACAGCCATGGTACAGCAGAACTTTCTTTAGAACTTGTGATATGTTTTCTTAAAGCATTGCATTAAAAATAAAGCTTACTTTTCTGAGTATATCTTTCAGCTGCAGGTGATCAGGAAGCAGTCTGCCAGAATATACCAGCCTCTGATCCTTTGTTGACTAAGAGATGGGACAAAAAAGAATTTATCTTTTTCCAGCTCTATTCTTCTAAAGCTGGAAACATTTTACATTCCTGGTTAGTGTTTAACCATTTGATATACACACTAGTAATTTTTAGAATGCCATCGTTCACATGCCAATTTAGCCAAGCAGTTGAGTCATGGCACAGTTCATCAAGCCAGTCCACATAGCTGGAAATATAAGCATACTTAAGCCCTACCACTTCTTGGAATAGCTTCTCAGTATCTCTGTATCCAACAGAAAACTATATGTGTGAGACCAAGAATACCTATAGAGACACACAGAAGAGGAAGAAGTATTCCTTGTCCTTTTAAAACTGCCGGTTGTGGCTAAATTCCAAGACAAGTGTGTGGAGCAATACTTTTTGAAAAAAATCTGAAGTAACACTTCCCCTACAGTGGGGTTTGTGAATGAAGACAAAGTCCATTTCAGTGCAGTGAAGCTATAAAAGCACACAAGCAAAGAATACAGTCTCACTCTTGCCAAAATAAATGGCAAGCAATTGTTTTATACAGCTGAAATACATTTATGAACCCACAAGGGTTTTCAGAGCAAAGCAAATCCACACATATTTCTAGCTGTTCCAACATTTATGACCATTTGTTATTAACGCCAGCTTTTCTGTGGTTGCTATACAAGTTTTTTTTTAAAAAGACTAATGGAACATAAGCTGCCACTTTATACCAAGTCTTACCATTGGTTCATCTAGCTCAGTAGCGTCAACTCTGGCTGGCAGTAGCTACAATATCTGCAGAACCAATTCTGGTGTTAAAATGCATGTCAGAGAAACACCCAAGCTAC
Source organism: Gekko japonicus (assembly GCF_001447785.1). Taxonomy (NCBI): domain Eukaryota; kingdom Metazoa; phylum Chordata; class Lepidosauria; order Squamata; family Gekkonidae; genus Gekko; species Gekko japonicus. Next base: position 13,247 of record NW_015174976.1, on the reverse strand, counting down.
ATGGACTTCCTCTTTGGTAAGATACAACAAGACTGGGATCCAAAGTGTCACATATGCTGCCCCATTACGGCAGCCATGGGCAACCATCAAAAAGCTCCCCAAAAGCAAAGGGACACCTCCAGACATTTACCCCCAGGAGGAAATATCCCCCTTCCCTTTTAGCACAGGAGTGCTCTTCTCCTAGCTTCTGGGCAGTAGGACCGCAACTTGACACCAAACACAAAGCAGTGTATGTATGTGTTAGGACAGTGATGGCAAACCTTTTAGAGACCGAGTGTCCAAACTGCGATCCAAAACCCACTTATTTATCGCAAAGTGCTAACACAGCAATTTAACCTGAATACTGAGGTTTTACTTTAGAAAAAACAACTCATACATTAACTTAAGATGATCCAAACAAAGTAAGGAAAGCAATCCCAAATGCTTACATTTACTTAAAATTATTTGGCAGAGAATTCGACACTTTAATGATGGTCTGGGCCTGGCTGGGGCGATGGCATGTGTGCCCACAGAGAGGGCTCTGAGTGCCACCTCTGGCACCCGTGCCATAGGTTCGCCACCACTGTGTTAGGAGACTCAAACTACACTAACAAATTGCAGTGCAATCCTGTGTATATTTACATAAAAGTTTCATCTGTTCAGTTGCTGACTCCCAAGTAAGTAAACACAGGATTGCATCTCTATTGACCATGGAACCTTCAGGCACATGGGTACTAGATGATGAAATCAGGTTTTGTTTTTTGTTTTTTAAAACTAAAACAAAAAGACAAACAGGCATGCACTAGGTATACTAGTAATGCTTCTGGAAACCTATACAATAACATTTCTAGAAGCAAGGTGGCGGGGGGGGGGGAAGAATAAGAAAATTAAGAATAGAGAAAAGCAGATGGTATAACATATAAATGCTAATTGTTCTCATTTTCTGGCATCATTCTTTACTCAGATATTTAAAAAATAATTTGTGGTCAAATAGACACAATTGTTTTATTAGCAGATATGAATGCTTAATTTATTTCAAGGCAGACCAGGTTCCTTATCACTGGGGGCTGTTTGGCACATGGTTCTCAGCACCCCCGTTCATATTTCTGTGTGCACTGCTCAAAACAGAAAAACAGGTATAAGGAGAACGCCCCAAAATAGGAATGCACAAAAAACAACATATCACCAAGCCCATGTTCAAAAATAAATACAATACAAATTCAACAACCAAATAAAGAAATGGGTCTTGACCAGCTCCTCCTCTGAAAAATAACCTTCTCAACTATTATGCCTAAAGCACTATTCCCTAGGAACTGTTCCAGAATAAGGGCTGCCCCAGAGACCATTTTGTGTTCCAACCACTCTTGGAGCTACCCTACCTCTTTCACTGTTGTGCTCTGACACTCCAAGCATGAATAAAAGTCATCTTTGAAAACCAAGGTACATCTGAGGAAGGAGGATTTGAAGCCAGATGACAGCCAAAAGCAGTATTAATTTCACCAACGTTCACCTACGTATCTAAGATTTTCTGCAGAGGGTAAAGCTGTGTCAGGGGGAAGAGGGTTTGAGAAATGTAACCAAGTTCAACATATATACTTTATTTAAACTTAATTTGGAAAGAAGACCAGCTGTTGTACATATGAGAAAACAGGTGGCTATGTGGATGGGGGGGGGGGGGGGGAGGATGGACTCACTGACTTGTTCAGGGACATGCTGGAGAAAGTTTCAGCAGAACGGCAGGCAATTCTTGCTCAGTTAATACCAGGACAAGGATGTAGAAAGCCAAGAATTAGCTGAGTTCCCACCAGGGATGGATCTTAAACAGACAATGCTGAAGCAGAAAGCCAGACAATTGTGATACCCGAAAGGTGCCAAACAGAGAAAGGCGCTCGCAGGCGGGGAGAGACAGACAGCTCGGAAAGAACATGCTTTAACACGGGAACAGGTGGTTGCATTTCCCCCCATCAGTGCCAACCAGATGTGGGGCTGCAACTCTCTGACTTTTCAGGCCCCACATTCAAAGAAATATGCTTCAAGTGAGAGAAATGGCTGGAGATGACAGCCAAAGATATGCCAGGCTAGGAAAGGATGAAGCAAGGTGGGGGGGGGGGGGGGGGGGGGATTTCATTACAGAAGGTAAGAGCTGGTGCCTATGCTGCCCAGCCAGGAGTTGCACCATGCCACAATAGGCCAGGAGTGTTTTAAAGTTCTGTCTGGTTCTTGTCCTGTCTGGTTCTGCTTCTACTGCTGAGCGGGGTCCTAGTCTGACATTCCACCCACTGCACCCTCCTGGCCTGGACTGATTTCAGAGCAAGAGAAAATGAACAGCTAGTGAATCAGCTGCCCAGTGTGAAACTCAGAAACAATCTCACTACTTTCTTGGAGAAGAGAGCTTTCAGCAATGCAGGGCAGAGAGTGACGGGCCCGTGTGTGGTACCAAGACATGGCGCAGCTGGGGTCCCCTCCCCTATCTCCCACTGGGGCTCTGCAGCAGGAGGAGGAATGGGAAGTGCTGACCAGGTTACCCAGAAGGTCTTCCCTTTTTTACCAGCACCGTTTCCACTACGCCTCTGCCAACAGTCTGGCATCAACAGTTCCTGTATCAAATGCCATGCAAAGGGAATACTAATGACATTTCGTTGGGGGGAGGGGGGCTTCCCACGGTTGGCAGCTCTGGGTTGGGAAATACCTGGATATTTGGGGGGGTGGATCCTGGGGGGCAGGGTTTAGGGAGGGGAGGGACCTCACTGGGGTATAATGCTGTAGAGCCCACCCTCCAAAGCAGCCATTTCCTCCAGGGGAACTTACTTTGGTCGTCTGGAGATCAACTGTAATAGTGGGAGATCACCAGGTGCCACCTGGAGGTTAGCAACCCTGGGGCTTCCGTGGTAATACCTCCAGATGGGTGCCTGCGTTCGTCTACTGTCACAAAAATTAGGAGTCCGGAGACACCTTAAATGCTAACATATTATTCCAGCGCAGCGACCAGTTTCTGCGCATCACCCATTGTGCAAAGTGTGTACACCCACCGCACATTATAGTTGCCTGCAGTGTTTTACTTTGGTCGTCTGGCGATCAACTGTAATAGTGGGAGAGCACCAGGTGCCACCTGGAGGTTGGCAACCCTGGGGCTTCCGCGGTAATACCTCCAGAGGGGTGCCTGTGTTAGGAGTCCGGAGACACCTTAAATGCTAAGGTATTATTCCACCGCAGCGACCAGTTTCTGCGCATCACCCTATGTGCAAAGTATACACCCACCGCACATTATATCTGCCTGTCACCGCGATCGCACAGGCTAAATAATCCACCTTCAATGCGCTTTCCAACTGGATCTTGCCACTTCACACAGTGAAATCCAGCTGGAAAGTGCACTGGAAGTGGACTCCCCAGTGTGTGTGACCGCAGCCTAACTGTATCCGATGGACACTCCGGTGCACGTAGCGAAGCGGCCACTAACTTGCCACGACAAGAAGGCGCCTGCCGGGATCCAGGCGGTCGAGTCCCTTAAGGACTTCTGTTTTGTTTCGCCGGGGCCGCTTCGCCTGCCACGGAGCCCCAAGCTGGGGGCAAAGAAAGCTTCCCCGACTGACTGCCTTTCGGCGGGCCAGGGGCCGGGGGCGAGGGGGCGAGGCGGGGTG
>NW_015174976.1:0-9591 GCF_001447785.1 Gekko japonicus | reverse complement strand
CTGAAGCCGGGCACCGGGGTGGTAGCCCCGCCGCGCCGCCCCAGGAGCGAACGGCAAACCGCAGCCCCGGCCCTGGAGCGAGTCTAAAATGGAGGCCGGAAGAACAACCAACCGCCCGGGCTGGCGGCGGCTCTTTCTGAGCGAGGGGCACCAGGGGGCGCTGTGAGGCGGCGAGGGCCCTGCCGAAACTGGGCCTGTGGGAGGGGGGGGTGGAAGAGAAAGCAAGAGAGGAGGGGGATGTGGGGTTGTTTTTCTGGGAGGGACTCCCACAAGTACAGCCATGCCTTCCGTTGGGCCAACCAAATGACACAATAACACCTTTTGGATAGCTGTTGGACGGCCAGGCAGGAGCTCACTAGGCACAGGGGAAAATACAAGAGAGAGAAGGAGAACTTCAGGCAGGATCTCCTGTTAGTCTGGTTGCCCGTTTTTCCTCTCCTGGCTTAGCTGGGGGGGGGGTGGGGTGGGGTGGTGGGGGGAGGAGAGTCTCTGTCTGGCAGACAGCAGGGCCAGGGTCCCAAAAATGGAAGGAAGCAGGAGGTCTGATCATCTGAGGCATCCTCAGTGGCTTTGCTGCTCAGTGAGTTTGCAGCGGAGGCACGGGATTTGAACCAAGGGCCACATCTCTTTCACAGGCCTCTGCATGGTTTCCAATTTTCTGACTGGACAAGAAACACCAAAGCGGGAACTGGGGACGAAACACATTGGTAAAACACTGAGGCGGAAACGTCCTGCTTTGTGCCAGGACTCAGCCTTGGAATCTCATTTTCCCTTTTGGGACTCAGCTGGGGTGGCCAGACTTTGTCAGAGGATAGTCCTCTTTTCTTTTAGTCCTGTCTCCAAAGCGCTGTGGTTCTTTTTCTGGCCAGTAAAATGTGCTGAAGTATGGGTTTTTTTGTTTGTTTCTTTGTTTTTGGGCTGAAGCAGCTTTTGGTAAACCTTTGAGTGGTAGGCAGGCAGAGCAATTATAGCAATTATATGTAAATAAATAAATGTAATTAAATTGTTAGGTCGCGCTAACAAAGGATCGGAGAATGATTTCAGCTCAGTGATTCAGCTTTATTTGAAGTAGCGAACAAACACTCAAACGCATTCAAAACCAGAACAAGAAAACAGTGGGCGCTGTGCTCCTTTTAAACATTACCGGGCTAATATAGCCACGCCTATTTACATTTAACAACCAATGAGATTGATGAGTTAAAGACCAATGGGAGTCTTTCCCTCGCAGGGAATAGTACAGTTCTGATTGGTCGCTGTTACAGAGCGACCAATAGGAAGTCCGTTCAGAGGAGCCCTAGCTTGACTCCAAGTTTAACATGGGAGCTCAATGAGGTGATTCATGTAATCGTTCCAATACATTACAATTCCTCCCCCCTAAGTTAAGACATCATATCTTTGTTTTATTATTTACATACGTTCATAGTCATAACATTTGTACATCAGCTATCACAATACACTATATTACAATCATAGTCCTTTAGGTAAGTAGGCATTTGCCGCGTACGCTGAGACCTGCGCAGCGGTGCAGGCTCTGTGGGCATACTTAACTGAGAGTCAGCTTGGGACTCTATACAGACGGGGTCAGACACATACGCTTTTGGGGTTGCAGCCCCAAAACCAGGGGTCTGTCCTGACTCGGGGACGGTACCGGGCAGTTCGGTACTCACCTCCTGCTCTGGAGGTCTCAGGTCTACGTCAGAGGACCCAGCCGTCGGAGAGTCAGCGCTGTCCTTAGCCCAACGTCTCCTTAATTGATCTATGTGGCGCCGCCAAGTTCTCCCGTCAGCCAACTGCACCACATACATGCAAGTGCCCACAGTATCTGAGACCACCCCGGGAAACCACAAGTGCCCCTGAGCATAGTTTCTAGCAAAAATCCTGTCGCCCTTTTCAAATGTGTGCACCTTCGGTTGTGGGTCTGTACGCTCGGATAGATCTTCGGTTAAGTCTGGATGTAGCCGGTTCAATCGGGTTGTGAGCCTCCGCCCCATTAACAACTCGGCCGGACTACGGCCTGTAGTACTGCAGGGGGTGGTGTGCTGCTGCAAAAGAAAAGAGCCCAGCTTTTGGCTCCAGTCCCCCTCGTCCATTTTCCCTAGGGCCTCCTTGGCTGTCCTTACCATCCGTTCTGCCTGTCCATTAGAGGCTGAATGGAAAGGAGCCGAAGTAAGTTGGCGGATGCCATTACTCTTTAGGAATTGTTTAAATTCCTCGGAAACAAACTGAGGCCCATTGTCACTGACTATGACGTCAGGCAACCCGTGAGTGGCAAAAAGTTGGTGGAGCGCGTGAATTACCGCTAATGATGTGGTTGATTTCATGCGCACAACCTCTAACCATTTGGATAGGGCATCTACCACGATAAGAAACATTTGCCCCTGGAGGGGGCCGGCGAAATCGATGTGCAGCCTAGCCCAGGGTTTCCCGGATGACTCCCACCTTTGAGGGGTAGCCTGTGGAGGCTCGGGTCTGACTTGCTGGCATTGTGGACACAACGCACCCAGTCTTCGATTTCTGCGTCCAGCCCCGGCCACCAAACATACCCTCTGGCCAGCGCTTTGGTGTGCACCATCCCGGGGTGACCCTCGTGCAGAGACTCCAGCACCCTTTTTCTAAGCTTGTCAGGGACCACCACCCTGTTCTCCCATAACACACAACCTTTTGAGATAGAGAGTTCGTTTTGGCGGCTTTTGTAGGGCAGGAATTCTGGTTCGACACTTCCAACCGACCACCCCCTCCAAACCCAGTTTAATACTCTGGATAGTACGCTATCCTTGGCAGTCAGTGCAGCTATGTCTTTGGACGACACAGGTGCCTGGGGGAGCTCGTCGAGAGCCAGGACCTCACAAGCGGGGGCAGGGTCTGACCCTACACAAGGCAATGGGCAGCGGCTGAGGGCGTCCGCATGTCCGATAGCTTTCCCAGGCCGGTGTTCCAGGTCATAATCGTAAGCCTGCAAAAAGAGCACCCATCTAAGCATACGCGGGGACATGATATTCGGCAATTGCTTATCGGGCGCAAAAATCCCCAGTAGCGGCTTATGGACAGTGACCAGCAAAAATCGCCTGCCAAAAATAAAGTCATGGAACTTTTTGACAGCCGCTACTAAAGCCAAACCTTCCTTGACTATCTGGGCATAGTTCCTCTCTGCCTCAGATAGAGATCTTGAGTAAAAAGCGATAGGCACTTCGCTCCCATCAGGCATCAAATGGCTCAAAACTGCGCCTACTCCAAAATGTGAAGCGTCTGCAGCTAGCACCAGGAGCTTCTGATCATCATAATGCGTCCGCACGTCATTAGAAGTCAACAGCTCCTTAACTCCCACAAAAGCCCTTTCCTCGGCCTGTCCCCACTTCCATTTTGCCTCCTTATGCAAAAGCTCATGCAAAGGGGCCGCCACTGATGCCTTATGCGGTAAAAACGCATGGTAAAAGTTGAGGAGTCCTAAAAATGATTGGAGCTCCTTCTTACTCACCGGCCTGGGGGCGTTTCGGATTGCAGCCACCTTATCCTCAGTGGGATGGACCCCTTCTGCGTCAATTCGGAAACCCAGAAACTCCACACTGCTAACTCCCAGTGTGCACTTTGACCGTTTTACCCTAAGCCCCGCATCCTGGAAACGCTTCAGAACCTCCTTGACACGGTCTAGCAACTCATGCTCAGACCTTCCTGCAATTAACACGCCGTCGAAGTAGGGCACCGTGCCTGGTACCCCCCTCAAAAGTTGTTCCATCAGCCCTTGAAAAATACCGGGTGCCACATTTACCCCGAACTGGAGACGATTCACTTTAAACGCTCCCCTGTGGGTAACAATGGTCTGAGCCTCTGCTGCCTCGGGTTACAGGCAACTGTTGGTATGCCTGGGCCAAGTCCAATTTGGCAAAGATCTCCCCCCCACAATGAAGCCAAAATGTGGCTTATAACCGGGACTGGGTAGGAGTGCTGCTGTAAAGCCTTGTTCAGGGTGCATTTGTAGTCTGCGCATAAGCATATGGACCCATCAGGCCTCACAGGCGTTACAATAGGGGTTTCCCACTTGCTGTAAGGGACAGGTTCCAAGACGCCCTGCTCCACAGGTTTGTCAATTTCCTTCTCAACTTTAGGTCTGAGAGGGATCAGTACTTTTCGATATTTCAACCTAATCGGTTTAACGGATGGGTCTAGTTCGAACGCAACCGGGGGCCCTTTGTACCGCCCCAAACCCTCACCAAATACATTGGGGAACAGGTCATACAGCATGTCCCATTTATTCTCAGACATTCTGTTAATTCCTGAAATTCCAATTCCCAAAGGATCAAACCAATCCAACCCCAGTAAGTTGACCCGGTCTCCTTCGGCCACTAGGAAGGAAAGGTTAGCACATCTCCCCTTGAATACAACATTTGCAGTGTCCCTCCCGGCCAAGGGAATCCTGTTCCCCTGGAAGTCAGTCACCCTTGTGTCTGAAGGCTGGAGCCGCCGCTGACTTCGTCCCGGGAAGAGCTGCTGCCAGGATGCCGCAGAGATGACCGTCACAGATGAACCGGAGTCGACCTCCATCGTGCAGGGTCGTCCGTCCAGGGTCGGGGTCACGGAGATTTTCTCCTGACGGCTGGTGCGATGCACGGTTGATGCGCTTGTCAGGTTGGTGGTCATCTGGTAGGCTGCCTCCGGTGTGGAGAGACGCGGTGTCCCCTTGCTGTTGGGCGCCGCATCCTTCTGCACGGACCTGCAGACTCTAGCGAGGTGTCCACGCCGCCCGCCCGCTCTGCAGTTGACATCTCGAGCCCAACAGGAGTCGCGCTGGTGTTTCCCGCCACAACTGGCGCACGGCTTGGGAGCTGTAGGTTTCGCTAGGGTCCGCTTGCCTCGAAGTGCGTAGACGTCCTCGTCCGCATGATCGCCCTCGCTGTCACTTTGGAAATGGATGTTGTGCTCGGCCATTCGCTGACGGACCTCCTTAGTTGACTTGTCCACTGCCTCTGCTGCCATGGCCTCTTCATATGCCACCGCCCAGGTCAGGGTGGTGCGTGCAAACAGTTTTTGTTGCAGCCTCTCGTCCTTGACGCCGCATACGAGACGGTCCCTGAGGGCCTCTTCCACGTCTGTGAAGTTGCACGGCCGTGCAGCTTTGTGAAGGGCCGCTACGAACTCCACGATGGTCTCGTTCCCTGCCTGGCTCCGCTTGTAGAACGCGTGCCGGCAGGCGATCTCCGAAGGTTGGGGTGAGAAGTGGGCCTTGAGCTTCTTCGTCAGCTCAGCGAACGACACCGATTTGATGTCAGCCGGAGCTACCAACGACCTGGCAATGTCGAAGGTGCCTTTCCCGCAGGAGCTCAGCAGGCTGGCCCTCTTCTTCGCTTCCTCGGTGATGTCGTTGGCCTCGAGATAAAACTCGAACCGGGCAAGGTACGCGTCCCAGTCCTCAGATGCAGGTTTGAATGCCTTGAACTTCTGGTTTCCAGCCATTGTGGGAGACTTGGGCACCGCTGCTGGTGGCGCCTCCGCTGAAACAGCTGCAGTGCTCTGTTTGCTTTCTTCCGGCGTGGGGTTGTTAGCAAGGCTGCCTACCTGCTCTAACATCCCACCTTCGTCACCAATTGTTAGGTCGCGCTAACAAAGGATCAGAGAATGATTTCAGCTCAGTGATTCAGCTTTATTTGAAGTAGCGAACAAACACTCAAACGCATTCAAAACCAGAACAAGAAAACAGTGGGAGCTATGCTCCTTTTAAACATTACCGGGCTAATATAGCCACGCCTATTTACATTTAACAACCAATGAGATTGATGAGTTAAAGACCAATGGGAGTCTTTCCCTCGCAGGGAATAGTACAGTTCTGATTGGTCGCTGTTACAGAGCGACCAATAGGAAGTCCGTTCAGAGGAGCCCTAGCTTGGCTCCAAGCTTAACATGGGAGCTCAATGAGGTGATTCATGTAATCGTTCCAATACATTACATAAATAACTTCTATAGTCTGAACGAGCAGATGCAAATCTTTCTTACAATTAAAAAACAAACAAACCATAGCAGTATAAAATAAAGACTAACCACTGAAAGTATGCATTGGCCTGGGAATGTACAAACAAAGCAACAGTATTCAAGATATTCAACATTCCCATGTGGAACCTTCTTTTCTCTCCACAAAGAAAGACTCCACCCATAACTTGTTAAAAACAGGTTTCTTTTCCAAGAAACTGAAACCACGGGATCCCCCCCCCTTCCATGTCATAATTAGGGTCTGTGGCTCAGTGGCAGAGTATTTGCTTGGTTTGCAAAAGGTCCCAGGTTCAATCCCTAGCATCTCCAGTTGAAAGGACCAGGTAGGATTTGATGTGAAAGACCTCAGCCTGAGACTCCAGAGAGCTGATTCCAGTCTGCGAAGATTGTGATGGTCCAAATGGTCTGATTCCGATTAAGACAGCTTCATATGTTTATATGTCTTCTTTATCTTTATTTTAGGCCTGCTTTGTCAGTCAGCCAGAGATAGTCACCCTAGACTCAGATGTGAAATAGCTGGACCAAAAATCAAGACAAAGAAAGACAACAACGAAGATCTGCTACAAAAAGGGGTGCCTGGTAGGCTTGTCACTTTCCCTATATGTATGTGCCCCTAGGTTAGGATTTGTGTTAATTGAAACATGTAAGCCGCTCAGAGCCCTAAGGGGGTGAGCGGGATACAAATTGAAATAAATAAATAATAAATAAATAAATAAAGGGCCTCTGACCACGTGCAGTGTTATGAGTATCGCAAACAGCGTACTTCCATCTGGAGATTCAGCCTAAATCCACACATGCCAGCCCTTCTGCTGCTATCGGGGTGCAGGTATGAAAAACAAAAAAGCAACTTTAAATGTGCTTGTCCCACATTTCTGAGTTGAATGACATCCATGCATAAAGATTCACTTACAGTCGCCTCTCGACCAGTGTTCCCGCTAAGCTGAGTTAGTGTGAGCTAGCTCACAGGTTTTTAGCCTCTGGCTCACAAATTTTCATCTTAGCTCAGGAAGAACGGCTCCAGAGCAAACTGATTTATGCAGTAGCCCAATCGCTTGCTCACAACTTTAATGCCAGTAGCTCACAAAGTAGAATTTTTGCTCACAAGACTCCACAGTTTAGAGGGAGCATTGCTCTCGACTTTCCTGCACTTTGCAGTGGATGTGTGGAGTAGAGTGCTGGCCTCCAAGTGGGGCCTGGAGTTCTCCTGGAATTTCAACTGATCTCCAGATGGCAGAGATTAATTCCCCTCAAGAAATTGGAGAGTGTGTGTGTGTGTGTGTGTGTGAACTGAATGGTGTCACATCCCTGCAGAGCTTCCTCCCCTCCCCAAGCACTGCCTGCAAATCTCCAGGAATTTCCCAAGCCAGACTTGACAGCCTTAGCCTATGAAGGAGTATGGTTTCCAACAGAACAATGCAAAAGAAGGGGGAAACCCCCCCCCAAAAATGGAATTGGGTACCTAAAAGGTTGAGGTTACGGTGATGATTCCTTGTGTTAGAGTGTGTGTGTGTGTGTCTTTAAAGGTTTGGTTGCAGTGCAGAATGCAGAGTAGAATGATGGAAAGGGATATGTGGAGTATGATTGGTGGATGGCAGAGTGTGGGAGGAGTTATTCTGTGTGGGTGTGTCAGTGTGAGAGTGGAGAATGACAGTTGGAATAATGACAGTTGGTGAAAAAGCAGTTGATGTTGTGCAGTTGATTTTCAGTTAGTGAGACGTCTGGCAATGCTGTGTGGAGCCAGAGAGTGAGAGAGACTAAAGAATCTGTGTGGGTTCCGAGAAGGATCAGTATATGGGTGTTAAAGTGATACAGTTGACAAGTTCATTTACAGAAACCTTATTCCCAACCAGTTAAATAATTACCAACTTCTTATTTTGTTCCCCTTTCAATAAATCCTATTTTATTTAAAAATATCCCAGAATTCATATCAATTCTTCCTCTGGACCACAATAGATCCCTGAAAAGCTTTGAGCCTGTTTTACCTTACCAATAAGAGAAACAGAAGGTTTGGAAATCCTTAAATTCCTGGTGGCAGCCAAATCTACCCAGTTTTACAGAAATAAAGAGCACATTTAAAGAGAAATACAGTCCTCCCTAATAGGAGGTCGTTACAGTTACAAACTTGTTTTTTAAAAAAATATTTTTAAAAATACCTAATATAGTGCACTTAAATAGTTCATTAAAAATGAAATAGGCCTTTAGGCCATACAAGTCACAGACTGTGCACACTTTTTAGTAACAGTGTTTTAAACCAATAAAATTGGACCAGACGCATTTCAGCCTCAAAGGCCTTCTTCAGTGGCCCCAATTTAATACCACATGTACACTGTATGAAGGGATCTGTATCACAGTTAGCCATGTAAGATATTGTGGGGGGCATTCAAAAATATATACTGTGGCACAAAAATACTCTGTTGGAGTATTATATCTGACTCCTGATCATTATAGTGAGATTGTTTCAGTCCTCTTGACTTCCATGGGATTGCACAGCAGCCTGTTTGCAGGACTGCAGTCAGAGTAACTGATGGTCTCAAACTAGATTATCTAATGTCCGTATCTTCTAATTGCAGGCCCATGAAAAGGATCATGAGTGACACAGTTTTCCTAACCATAGGGCTGATCTGCTGCAGGGCCCGGGTCCCTCACCATCACGGCACTTACTCCACAGTTCTTCCCCTTCTTACAACCGCCAGATCTTCCTGGGGCCACCAAGAATGAATGGGCTCCAGCCAGCCTGATATCCTCCTCCAGTTTTCATAAGCACCTCACGAGATCATATCAAAGGCCCACCTAGTCCAGCATTCTGTTTCTAACAGTGGTCAGCAAGGATTTGGGGGGCCCTTACAGCAACAGACTGCCCTTGTACCTCGGCCCTCTGATCTGACATACAGCCTTCAGAGCAAAGAGGTTCCACCCAAAGGACAGACGTCATAACCCCTGATAGAGCTGTCCTGTTTAATTTAATTTACCATATGGTCAAAATGTAATAGAGAACTTCTGTCTGTACATTTTGTGGCATCTAAAAACCAATTTACCATATGGTCAATTTCTCAGAGCCAAAAGAAACTCCACGATGTGTAAAGATTATGAGAAAGAAGTGGAGAGACTATCTAATATATTTGCCCATAGAGGGTATCCTAGCCAGATAATTGATAATGCCCGTTATAGAGCAGATCGCCGAGATCGGGAACAATTATTACATAGTAGCACTGAAAGGGACACAATGGAGAGATTGAGTTGGGCAATAGACTTTACTAATAGAGCATATGGGATAAAAAATATAGTTTTAAAACACTGGCACATTTTGAGCGACATTCCATCCTGTTACTTACCACCACGTGTAGGTTTCAGAAGAACACAGAATATTAAGGATAGTATTGTCAGAGCTGATACATTTAATTTACAACAATCAGATGATCTACCAAAAGGGCACTTTAAGTGCGGTAAGTGTGCTGCTTGTCCGCTCATGAGAGAAACAGCTGAACTCAATTTCCCGGAGTCCAATGTCAGGAAACAGATCATACAATTTTCTTCCTGCGCTACTAGATCCACCATTTACCTTATCACCTGTCCTTGTGGGCTCCACTATGTCGGGCAAACCTCCCGTGCCCT
>NW_015174975.1:97430-99276 GCF_001447785.1 Gekko japonicus | reverse complement strand
TCTGATAAGTGGTTAGTTTTTATCATCTTCTATCTGACCGGAACCCGCATATCCAAGGTTCCGGGAACCGACCGTCAATAACTTTGGATAATTTCCCTTTTCCTCCTCCTTTAAACTTCACGATTGTTAATTCCTATTATTTCTTGGTGTTTGGTGGTCTGGGTACGCCATGCATAACAAAAGCCTAATAAAGGTTTTCGGTTTGATTTGAAATCTCAGAATTCAGGCCGGGGTGTGGGCCTGAAGAAGATTTGAGTCTGGTATAGGGATTTATCTTGATCAACTGCCTCTCCAGAGACCGGCTGGAGGCGGCTCACAAATGTGAAAACACAGCCAATTAAGTCATAAAACACAAACAATAAAATTAGCACAGTCCTAAGGGCAACACTCCCACCACCTAAAGTGATGTCCCTAAGACAGGCCAGAGGTTAGAGAAAAGCTGGAAAAACAGCTCCACCAAAAGGAACGCTTCGAGCTGGAAACGTCTTTTCAGCACAAGCAAAAGTCAGTTAGGCAGAACGGTAGAACTCACAGTAGAAAAGAGCAAGACTCAAAGTGATGTCCCTAAGACAGGCCAGAGGTTAGAGAAAAGCTGGAAAAACAGCTCCACCAAAAGGAACGCTTCGAGCTGGAAACGTCTTTTCAGCACAAGCAAAAGTCAGTTAGGCAGAACGGTAGAACTCACAGTAGAAAAGAGCAAGACTCCAGCAGGGCCCGAGTTTGCGTGAGTCAACCACTCACTTCTTCAAAACGTGAAGAAGCGCTGCTCTTTTTCAAAGTTTTGGGTCACCTTGACACAGGCTGCGGAATTACTTTCTTTTCTCCAACCCCAAAGGAAGCCAGCAGACATGCCAAAGGGCAGCGCGTCCTCTTGCTCTCTCACACCGAGTGTGCGTTTGTATCACAGGCTCATGCAATTCTCCGCTCTTGCTCTCCCGCTGCCCGTTTCAAGAGCACAGAATTCCCCAAACACGGAAGGGAAGGGGAAGCCTCTTACCGTATCCAGGTCGTACGCGAAGTCTCCTGCCAAGACAAAGGGGACCCCAGTCAGACACGAAAAGGGAGAAAGGCGGCGGGTTGGGAGGAGGGAGGGTTTACTTTGCGTGCAAACCTTTGCCCAGAGTTTGGCCTGATCCAGAAGTCCAAGGGGACCGCGGCCTGAGTTTCACCCCCTCCCCCAAAATAAAACCCCGGCTCCGTTCATACCAACGTGCAGGATCAGGTCGTATAAGCCCTTCTCCGTGTCGCGCTGCAAGCGAGGCAGGGACTGGGGGTTCACCTTGCCCATGTCCCCGAAGACGGCAAAGCGGGGGCTCCAGCCGGTGCCGTTCGGCAAGGCCCGGAAGCTGAAGACTCGACTCCAGCCCTCTGGGCTCCCACAGCGGTAGGCTGCAAGGGAAGACAAGAGCAACTCAGGAGGGTTTCCAAGAGGCCTTTGCCCACAGAGCTGCGAACCCCGTGCTCGGTGCCGCCTGGTCTTCCCGGCCCCCAAACCGAGTGGGCCCGAACAGGCCCAACACAGATGACCTAAAGGCCATTTCCCCTCAGCCGGCTACCAGGAGAGAATTTTCTGTTCTTGGGCAACTGTCTTGATTCCCCACTCCTCCACCTGCACCTGCTGGTGTGACTTTGGGTCAGTCACAAGTTCTGGCACAGCTGTCCTTGAAAAAGAGCAGTTTCTGTCAGAGCTCTCTCAGCCCCACCGACCTCACAGGGTGTCTGTTGTGGGGAGGGGAAGGGAAAGGAGTTTGTAAGCCACTCTGAGGCTCCTTCGGGTAGTGAAGGGCAGGGTATAAATCCAATCTCTTCTTCTTCTTCTTCTTCTCTAATCTGAGAGAACCGGGTT
>NW_015174975.1:94450-94634 GCF_001447785.1 Gekko japonicus | reverse complement strand
AAAAGTCGTCCAGGTGACTGTCATGGCGGTGGGATCTCCTGTGGGAAGGATAGGCGGCTGAGGAACATCCCACAAAGCTGCCCCCAACCCTTTTGAGCCTGAAGACACCTTCGGAATTCTGACACAGGGTGGTGGTTGGGCACAGCCACAAAATGGCTGCTGCAGGAGGCGGGAACAGGCCTAA
>NW_015174975.1:92722-94328 GCF_001447785.1 Gekko japonicus | reverse complement strand
AAATGGTTTTAATTTTGGAACGGTTGTGTCTCTCTCTCTGAAACTATACGATCCATCCCCCACCCTTACCGAACCGGGCGGGGATGGGAGTCCTAGGAAAGGTTCCTGCACGCCTAATTTCCCCAACAATAAACCATGGGTTGAATCAAGGCTTCCAGGCAGGAGAGCCAGTTTGTTTTTTTTTTCTGTCAGAGCTCTCTCAGCCCCACCTACCTCACAGGGTGTCTGTTGTGGGGAGGGGACGGGAAAGGAGACTGTAAGCCGCTCTGAGACACCTTCGGGTAGTGAAGGGCGGGTTATAAATCCAATCTCTTCTCCTCCTCTTTTTCTGTCAGAGCTCTCTCAGCCCCACCTACCTCACAGGGTGTCTGTTGTGGGGAGGGGACGGGAAAGGAGACTGTAAGCCGCTCTGAGACACCTTCGGGTAGTGAAGGGCGGGTTATAAATCCAATCTCTTCTCCTCCTCTACTTCTTCTCCTCCACTTGGACCTGGCTGGATGACCTTGGGCAAGCCATAGTTCTGACAAGAGCTGTTCTTGAAAAAGAGCAGTTTCTGTCACTCAGCCCCACCTATCTCACAGGGTTTCTGTTGTGGGGAGGGGGAGGGAAAGGAGTTTGTAAGCCGCTCTGAGACACCTTTGGGTAGTGAAGGGCCATGGGGTATAAATCCAATCTCCTCCTCCTCCTCCTCCTTTAGGGAGGGGCTGTGGCTCAGTGGCAGAGCCTCTGCTTGGCATGCAGGAGGTCCCAGGTTCAGTCCCCGGCATCTCTAGGCAAAAGGGCCAGGCAGGAGGTGAGGGGAAAGACCTCCCTCTGCCCGAGACCCTGGAGAGCCGCTGCCAGTCCGAGTAGGCAATACTGACTTCGACAGACCGACGGTCTGATGCGGTCGAAGGCGGCTCCGTCTGTTCCAGTTGCTCAGAGTCGACAGAGCCCGGCCTGTGAATGGGGGAAACTCACCTGGGTAGGAGAGGTGGACCTGCTCAGGCTGGACGCCGGTGGACGCTTCGCACTGCAGCTGAGGAAGCCACAGGCAGACGAGGGACGCCAGTCTCCATAGCCCCCGCATGTTCCCCGCCAGGCTGGTGCCAGAGTCCGCTCCGAGTCAGGCGGTCTGGGGGCCCGGCAAAGTCCCAGGCAGGAGGGCTGCGACTGGACAGGCAAGCAGCCGCTGAGGGAGGCAAAAACAGAGAGAGAGAGAACTTGGGGTGACCATTACGGAGTCCCGTGCGCCACAGGGAGCATGCGGGGGGGGGCTTCATGGGCCGCCGCCACCGTGTTCCTCGCCACGCCGCTCTGCACCAGTAACATCCCGCCTTCCTTCCCCGAAGCCCTGGTCCTGCCCAAGCTACCTAGAAGTGCCAACGGCATGACAGTCTGCCTGCCAGTCGCCCCGCCCACCTTAAAAGACTCTTTGAGACCCCACCGGGCATGCAAGAACCCTCCGCCACCTTGACAGGAGAGGCTGTCGCTCACCACGAGTTCGAGTCCTGCCACCCCTCACCGACAAAGCAGGCATCGGGGAGCTCCCCCAGCCTGAAACCCTGGATGATGATGAAGAAGAAGAGATTGGAATGATACCCTGCCCTTCACTACCCAGAGGCGC
>NW_015174975.1:91457-92695 GCF_001447785.1 Gekko japonicus | reverse complement strand
ACAACAGACACCCTGGGAGGTGGGTGGGGCTGAGAAAGCTCTGACAGAAACTGCTCTTTTTCAAGGACAGCTCTTGTCAGAACTACGGCTTGCCCAAGGTCATCCAGCCAAGTGCAAGTGGAGGAGTGGGGAATCAAACCCGGTTCTCCCAGATGAGAGTCCGCACACTTAACCACGACATCAAACTGGACGAAGCAGGGGCTGACGTTCATACACAGGTCAGACTTCCCCAAAGTCTGGGAAGAACCCCACGGAAGAAGAAGAGAAAGAAGAGACTGGATTTATACCCCGCCCTTCACTACCCGAAGGAGTCCAAAGAGCAGTTTACAATCCCCTTCCCCTACCCGCAACGGACACCCTGTGAGGTAGGTGGGGCTGAGAGAGCTCTGAGAGAAACTGCTCTTGAGAGAACAGATGAAGTAATAGAGAAACTTATGGGAGTAGCTGAAATGGATAAATTGAGTTTAATGCTACAAGGGAAAAGCGAAGAAATCTTTGTAAAACGATGGTCGGGAATGTACAAATGGTTAGCAAACAGATAACCAACTCTAAGATATGTACACAAAAATGAACAAATGATCATGTATGAAAACCCAATAAATATAATTTTTTAAAAAGAGAGAGAGAACAGCTCCAAGAAAACTTGTGACTGACCCAAGGTCACCCAGCTGGCTGCATGTGGAAGGGGAGTGGGGAATCAAACCTGGCTGTCCCAGATTAGAGTCCCCTCTCCTAACCACGACACCAAACTGGCTCTCCGACACCTGTGATCTCCTGTCCCCTTTCTCCCACTGAGGCAAACGTCAGTGTGTCACGGGGAGGGGAGTTCTCTCAAGAAACCTGCGGGGGTGTCTGTGTGGGTGTAGCCCCTCCCTTCCCCCACGGTCCCCCCCAACCCCCCCCTTAGGCCAGCCTACAGCGCCTCTGCCCCAGAAAGAGCGATTTGGCTGTTTGTGGGGTGGGGCCCGTCCGAGGCACCCGGGGGTCCAAACAGGGGTGGATTCAAGCTCACGGGTGCCCAAAGCACTGACCCATCTTGGTGCCCCCCCTCCTTCCCACACTGACCTCCAGTCCGTTTCAGTGGTTGACCTGTCTGACCAGATAGACAATGCAGGTTGCAGCAATACAAACATTTATTCAGAGGAGAACACCATAGAGCTTTTCACCCTTTCCCCAACTTTGTGGTGCCCCCCTTGGCCCCGGTGCCCTAAACAGGTGCCTAGTCCACTTCATGGTTA
>NW_015174975.1:90639-91335 GCF_001447785.1 Gekko japonicus | reverse complement strand
ATTCAGACTCAGAGTCCATGTGTGATTAAAATATAAAGTTTTTACTAAATTCTAGCATGGGAAGAGAAACTGGGATGAAAATAACAACAGAGCAAAATCTACTACATCCTTACTCTACAAAGTCAAAACTAGATGAGAGAGATTATGGCTTCTTCTTCAGAACACCAAACAAAGACGGGAAGAGAGCCATAAAATGCTAATACACCTTGACACTTTAGTCCCAATCAAATTCCTAGATCAGGGAGAAAATTCCCGAGCATTCTATAACTAAAGAACATTGGTTACATGAGACCATGTGACTTCCTGTATTATAAAAATTTAACCCCAGATATACTGAGTGTTTTCAACTTTTAATACCCAACACCCCGCCTCTGGGTCCAAAGTTCTCAGCCACGCTGGAGGCTGCCGCCCCCCCGCCCTTCTACAGCCCCGCAGCGGCGCCCCGGCCTGGGAACCCCCTCCTCGCGGCGCGCGGCCCCATCTCCCTCCGCCCCGGCCCGCCGGTCCCTCCGAGCATGTGCAGAGCGCTCCCCAGGCGCCCCAACTGACCTGGCGGCGGGGCTCTCTCCCCTGGCCGGAGGCTCCTCCCCTGCCGCGGTTCCGCTTTCGGAGGGCAGAGCACGTGTGCACGCAAACACGCGCGTCACCCCCGGCGACTCTGCCTCCGGGGCCCCCCCCCCCCCCCCCCCCCCCCCC
>NW_015174975.1:83750-90260 GCF_001447785.1 Gekko japonicus | reverse complement strand
GGGACGCGTGGGAGCGGCTCCTTCCGCTTCCAAGCCCGGACGGCCGCCCCACTCCCGCGGCGGGTGTCCCTCCTTCCTCGTGACTGACTTCCTTGCTCGCCCAGCCTGTCTCCCGGTCTCCTACCCTCTGCCCTTTGCAACAACCACCCCGCGAGGTAGGCCGGCCCAAGGTCGCCCAGGGAGCTTCGTTGGCACGAGTTGGCCTGGGGCGGGGGGATTCGAACTTTGACTTTGGTTCTGAAGGATGTTACCAATTTAATTTGCCTTTTGTATTCGACCTAAATTTGGACACATTCTGGGAAATGTGACACTGAAACTTTTTTTTTTAATTTTCAATAAAATATATAGAAATAAAACTAATAAAGGCCAAGTTCTGAAATACAAACGACAAAGCTGCTGTTGTTCAGTCGCACAGTCGAGTCCGACTCTTCACAACCCCATGGACCACATCATGCCAGGCCTTCCTCTGGAGTTTGTTCAATTTCATGCCCGTTGCCTCGATAACACTGTCTAACCATCTCATCCTTTGCCGTCCCCGTCTTCTTTGACCTTCAATCTTTCCCAGCATCAGGGTCTTCTCCAGTGAGGGCTCCCTTCTCATTGGGTGGCCAAAGTATTTGAGCTTCAGTTTCATTATCTGGCCTTCCAGGGAACAGTCAGGGTTGATTTCTTTTAGGATTGACTGATTTGATCTCCTTGCAGTCCAAGGGACTCTCAAGAGTCTCCTCCAGCACCCTAGTTCAAAAGAATCTATTCTTCAGCGCTCGGCCTTCCTTATAGTCCAACTCTCGCAGCCATACATGACTACTGGGAATACCGTCGCTTTGACCATGCGGACTTTTGTTGGCAGGGTGATGTCTCTACTTTTTATTATGCTGTCTAGGTTTGCCATCACTTTCCTCCCAAGGAGCAGGCGTCTTTTAATTTCAAAGGTATTCTAAAGCACCAATTATGCAAGCTTGAAATTAATTTCTCATTCTAGACAGGAGAGCATTCCGTTTCCCTAATTTCTCAGACATTTGGCCATGTAGTGAACAAGTTATTTTAATTAGACATCTCTGTAGGAGTCCCTGCTCCAGGCTTAAAGCGGTTTCTCAACAAACATTAACTTTTTGGGGTACAGTCCACTTCATCAATATACTTTCTGAGGGTTTCATCAAGGTACTTTCTGGGGTTTTTTTTTTTAACAGACTACACGCAAACCAACCCTCTCACATTTCATGGCCTGTTCACCCACTCTATTTGTGTTTCCAAGGAGGTTTTACTTCAAGCACCCAAGGTCGTGGGAGGTCACAAAACCTTCGGGGGCCACAGTATGACCCACTTCTTGGTGATTTGCTGCAGCAGCCTTAAACCACCACCCCATCATGGATACCATCAGCAGGGCCTTTTCCCCATCAGACTCTGCCAAGGGAGAGCATGTGTCTCTGCATGAGTTTCTGTTCTGAGGATGCTACCTTCCAGTTAAGAAGCACGAACACCCCCATCGCTGATCCTTGAGTTTTTTTAAAAAATGGGGGGGGATAGAATCATAGAATGTTAGAGTTGGAAGGGACCCTGCAGGTCATCTAGTCCAACCCCCTGCACTCTGCAGGAGCACAGCTGAAAGATAGCCCTACATACCTACACCATACCCGGAAGATGGTCGTCCAGCCTCCGCTTGAAAACGTCCAGCAAAGGAGCCTCCACCAATTCCCCAGGCAGACTGTTCCACAGCTCAACCACTCTTACAGTTAGGAAGTTTCTCCTGATATTTAGCCGGTAACGACGCCCTTGTAATTTTCACCCATTAGACCTAGTCTTGCAATCCGGAGCAAGAGAGAATAGATCCTCTCTGTCTTCTGCATGACAGCCCTTCAGATATTTGAAGACTGCAGTCATGTCCCCTCTAAGCCTTCTCTTTCCCAGGCTAAACAGACCCAACTCTTTCAGCCTCTCCTCCTAAGATTTGGACTCCAACCCTCTCACCATCCTGGTTGCCTCTTCTTCAGAACACCAAACAAAGACGGGAAGAGAAGCCATAAAATGGTAATACACCTTGACACTTTAGTCCCAATCAAACTCCTAGATCAGGGAGAAAGTTCCCGTGCTTGCTATATCTAAAGAACATTGGTTACATGAAAAACATGTTACTTCCTGTGAGTAACATAAACAAACGTTCAACCCCAGACATACTGAGTGTTTTCAACTTGTAATACCCAACAAGAATAGAGCGGAACGACCACCTCCCGTGATCTGGACACTGTGGTTCTGTGAATGCATCCGAAGACTGCATTCGCTTTCTTCGCAGCCACGTCGCACTGCAGGCTCATGTTGAGCTCGTGATCACACCCAGGTCCCTTTCACATGTGCTGCTGTCAAGCCAAGTCCCTCCCATTCTATATCTCTGCCTTTGATTTTTTTGTACCTAAGTGTAAGACTTTGCGCTTCTCTCTATTGAAATTGATTTCATTTGTCTCCGCCCACTGCTCCAGCCTATCTAGATACTTTTGAATCCTGACTCCGTCTCCTTCAGAATTAGCGATCCCACCCAGCTTCCTGTCATCTACAGCAGGTTTGATAAGCATCCCCTCTAGGTCTTCCTCCAGGTCATTTACAGAAACACTGAACAACACAATATTTGAGAGCAGGTGGCAATGCCCCTTTGTGAAGGGGGGCCCTGGTTTTTATCCTCCCGGAAGGCAGGCAGGCTGGCTGGCTCCCGGCCTCTCGGGACGAAGGGCCCTGCACGCCACCGAGTCCAACCCCAGAAGCAGCCGCGTTCTTTTAGGCGCTCCGGGAGGTCTCCCGGCCCCGTCCGGAGGTTGACAACCCCGATGCCCCTCCCTCCCTCCCGCGAAAGCCACCGCCACGCACCCACCACAGCCCCCGCAGAGACGGCCCCGGCCTGACTTCCTGGGAGGAACACCGGGGCGGGGGTGCCCCCGAGCATGTGCAGAGCGCTCCCCGCCGTCCCCCTCGGCTGACCTGGCTGCAGGGCTCTCCGCGCCCCTTTGCAAAGGAGCCGGGAGGCGAAGGACTGGGACCGGGGCCGCCTCTCCTCCTCCTCTCCCGCGGCGGTGGCGCTTCCGGAGAGCACGTGTGCAGGCAAACACGCGCGTCACCGCCCACGCCTGGCCCGACTCCGGTCATGCACGTCCGGGGGCGCAACGCTGCGGGGCGCGGCCCTTTCCGGTCCAAGCCCGGACTCCGCCGGCCGCCCCCTTCCGCGGCGAGACCTCGGCTGCTTCCTGGCTGCCTGGCATGGGATCGCGACTAGTGCCTCGGGATCCACTGCCTTTCTAACCCGGGGACGGACCGCAGTCTCTTCCCTTTCATCCGGGCAACAACAACCTTGCGAGGTAGGCCGCTGGGCCGAGGGGGTGTGACTGGCCCAAGGTCGCCCGGCCGGCTTCCATGGCGGGGGGGGGGGATTCGAACCCGGCTCTTCCAGCTCCCAGACTCCAACCCCTGCATTTCAGCCTAGAATACCCGAGAGAAGGCATGACAGGTTTGACTCCCCCCCCCAAGTCAGTGGCTGGATTGCAGTCTCTGGGAGGGGTGGGAGGCGAGAGAGGCCGGCCTGCCGTGAGAGGCCGTGGGACCCCAGGGATTCTGGACGTGCTTTTGGGGATTTCAGGAGCCTCATTGAGTTCAGGCGGGGGTGGCGACCAATGTTCCCTCTAAGCTGTGGAGTCTTGTGAGCAAAAATCCTACCTTGTGAGCTACTGGCATCAAAGTTGTGAGCAAGTGATTTGGCTGCTGCATAAATTAGTTTGCTCTGGAGCCCTCCGTCCTGAGCTAAGACAAAAAGGTGTGAGCTGGAGGCTAAAAAACTGTGAGCTCACTCACACCAACTCAGCTTAGGGGGAACACCGGTGGCAACAGAAGGACCGGCTGCCGAACGACAGAGAAGGTTGGTCTGGAAACCAGGACGTGGTGTGTGTTTCCATGCCAGTTGCCAGGCTGGCGTCTGTTGGCTCTCCCGCCACTCCCTGGTGGCCCCCGTTGGCACCAGCCTTTTCCACCCTGGCTCTGTGGAATGGGCCCCGAGAAGATGCGGGGGGGGCACTCCTCAGAGATCTCCGGGGGGCGCTGCCGGGCCAGGAAGCTGGAACAGCAGGCATCTTTCCAGGGGGGAGAGAATTGGGGTTTACTATTTGAGTTCTGGCTTTTAAACGGGAGATGTCTATAACTATTATAAGCTGCCTTGAACCACAAGGGAAAATGGGATACAAATGTTCTGCCAATGACTCAGGGGCAGAGCCTCTGCTTCGGAGGCAGAAGGCCGCAGGGTCGGTCTCTGGCGGCAGCCGGCATCTCCAGTTAAAAGGACCAGGCAGGAGGGGATGGGAAAGACCTCCGCCTGAGACCCTGGAGAGCCGCTGCCTGCCTGAGTCGACAAGACTGGAGTCGACAATTTGGTATTCGGCAGCTGCCTGTGTGGCCCACAGAAGGTCCCAGGTTCGATCCCCTGCATCACCAGTTAAAAGGACCGGGCATTGGGTGATGTGGAAGACATCTAGCAGCTGAGACCTTGGAGAGCGGCTGCCAGTCTGAGTAGACAACACAAGACTCTGATGGACCGAGGGTCCGGTTCAGTAGAAGGCGGATTCATGTGCGTAATGAACAAATATGTCACTTTGTTAGCCACTGTGGTGCCCAAGGAGGCAAAATGAGGACCTTTCATCCCAAGATATCCCTCTTTCAGACCCATTGGCGGGTTTGAATCTCCCACCAAGGTCCCATTGGTCCCCCCAGTGGAGGGACTAGGATCCTAGTCCCCATTGTTATTCCTGACTGAAGCTCAGGAGTGTGCGCTGGCCTCATGTGGCGGACAGCGGACACAACGACAAGACTCTGATGGGCCGAGGGTCCGGTTCAGTAGAAGGCGGGTTCATGGGCGTAATGAACGACTCTGTCACTTTGTTAGCCGCTTTGGTGCCCAAGGAGGCAAAACGAGGACAGTTCATCCCAGGATATTCCTTTTTCAGGCCGCTGACGTTGGCCAGGTTACCATGGGCCAGGCAAGGAGCCGGAAGAGAGCCGGCACGACCCCGCTGAGCGGCCAAGGAGTCGGAAGCGGGCTGGACTTGACCCTCCTGCCCCAGGAGCTGCTGGTGCTGATCCTGAGCTGGGTGCCGGGCCGGGCCCTGGTGACTCGCGGCCGCCTGGTGTGCCGGCAGTGGCGGGACCTGATCGACGGCCCCACCCTCTGGAAGCTCCAGGGGGAGAGGGACCCCTCCGGGCGGGAAGCTCTCAAGGCCGCCCTGGAAGCGGCCCGTCATTGCCCCCGCATGGAGTGGGCCCGGGTGGGCGTCCTGCAGCCCTTCGGGAGGAACCTGGTCAGGAATCCTCGAGGGGAAGGTGAGACGGAGGAGCCTGGTGGTGGTGGGGAATCCCTCAGTTAAGATGGCGGAGCTCGCTGGGAAGTTGGGGGGTCCTTCTGGGGGGGCGTGATTAGGATCCCTCAGTGGCATGAGGAAACGGGCGCTGCTGGGCTGGTAGGCGCCCGGCCATTCCTCAGTTGGAAACAGGTCCGGAAAACCGTTTCCTCTGCTGAAATCGAGTCCCACTTGGGAAGGAACTGCAGGGTGGGGGAAGGAAAGCGGGAAAGGTGGTCCTCTGAACGTGCCGGGTATCCTCAGCTCCTCTGCCTTGCGTCCACAGAACAATTTCAGCACTGGCAGGTCGGACATGGGGACGGCGTCTGCTTGGGGGACAAGTGAGTTCCTTTCGTGATTCGGGGTGGGAAGGGCTGGGGGTTGCGCCAGATGGTCTTTCACGCCCGTCGCCCCCCTTCTTTGGGAAGCCGAGGAGGAATTCTGGGCCCTGGCTCCCGTTCTGGATCACGGGTAAAACTCCTTTGATGGAAGTGACACACATCCTGACTAATGGAATCTCTGGCACCAGAATAATTTGAAGAATTGGTACGGCTACTGTTTATGGCCCACTATACAAACGTTCCGTGCGCCTTGGTGTTTAGTCATGCCGGCCACATGACCACGGAAACGTCTTCGGACAGCGCTGGCTCTTCGGCTTTGAAATGGAGACGAGCACCGCAACTCTAGAGTTGGATTCGACTGGCTTTCGAGCAAGGGAACCTTTACCTTTATACAAACTTGTAGCAATTGCAAAAGCATGTCCAACTTTGAACAGGTAGTGATCTGTTTTTTCCGGCCAAAAGTGCCGGTGACCTACCACCATGAAAATAAAGCTTCAAATTAGTTTCAAATTAGATTTTAACCCACTGAAGTTGGGTTCCACCGCCCCGCCCCCCCATTTATAATGCACCTTCTGTCGTTTACTGGTAAGCAAAATAAGCAAAAACAAAACAGAGAGACGAAGATCCAGAAAGAACTGCGAACATTTTTTTATTGAGTTATAACTTCCTTTAACTGTCTCAATAACTTTCTTTGGAACACTCATCTTCGTTATACTGGGGTGCTAGGTTAGTATAAACACTGGCTGAATCTGGTCCCAAAGTATTAAAGATCAACAGGAACTGAAGACCTCTGAATGATGCCAAAA
>NW_015174975.1:77200-82973 GCF_001447785.1 Gekko japonicus | reverse complement strand
TATGTGTAAAAGGTAAAGGTTCCCTTGCTCGAAAGCCAGTCGAATCCGACTCTAGGGTTGCAGTGCTCATCTCCGTTTCAAAGCCAAAGAGCCAGCGCTGTCCGAAGACGTTTCCGTGGTCATGTGGCCGGCATGACTAAACACCAAGGCTCACGGAACGCTGTTACCTTCCCACTGAAGTGGTACCTATTTATCTACTTGCAATTTCTTGCTTTCGAACTGCTAGGTTGGCAGGAGCTGGAACTAGAGACTCCATCATGCGGCACCCGGTTCTCGAACTGCTGAACTACTGACCTTCCACAGCCTGCAGTTCAGCGTCTTAACCACTTGAGCCACCGCAATTCCTTAGCTATGTGTACACCCTAATAAACATTTGTATTTTTATATCATATAGTTGTTAGCTTGACCCTCTTGGGGGCCCCTCTTTGCCAGGATTGGGGGGGGGGTCTCTTTGTCAGTTGCCGGGATCTCCTCTACCTTGCAAAAGGAACCCTTGCAGTCCGGCAACCACGGTATACCAGATAGATCACAAACTTTTCTGTTTGTCCCCCTCCCCAAAAGCACCTGCTGGATATCACAGCTCGTCGATTTGGTGAAGGAAGGCTTGTGGGAAGACGTCCTGGACACCTTCCAGCCGGATATTTTGATCTCTGACTGGTGAGTCCTCAGGCAGCCCTCTTGAACCCCAGTCCAAGTCAGATGGCCCCCAATATCGGCCCGGAGAGAGACAGTCCGGCTTTCCCAAGAGCTCCGCTTCGGACTGCTTGTATGGAATGGAAATGACCTCCAGGCCGGGAAACCTTCGGGTGGCAGGCCCTTTCAGGCCACAGGTCGGGGTGGACAGGCGGCCTTGTCAAACGTCTGGTGGACTAGTGACCTTGGTTGCGGACGTCTCGGCGTGTTGCCTTCCCCCAGGGTGCATTGCAAAGAGGCGCCGATCCATCCCTGATGTGTTTAGCAGCTATCACGTTCGTCGTCTGCCCCTTCGGTCTGCTGTCTTTTATTCCGTCATCTCAAACTGTACCCCGATTGTTCTCCTGGTCCCCACAGGTGGGGCACCCACGAAAAATGCGGCTGCACCTACAACCTCTACGTCCTCCTCCTGGCAGCCGACAAAAACTCCGTGATCGACAGATTTGTCACCAAGGTGGACCCTGCGGAGGAGTGGAACGTCCCGTTTCAGCAGGTGCTCTGGGCTGCAACGGCCCATTTTACTCTCCGCTCTTGGGGGTGTCTGGACTCTGCTTGGTGGCGGGGGAGGCGGGGCGGAGAGTGTGCTGATCCAGACCAAGGGCGGCTCCATTGCTTGACCGGCCAGTGAGCTTGATGGCAGAGTAGGGATTCGAACACGGGTCAGCCCCACCCTGTTCCAGCTGCTACACCACACCGGTGCACATCCTCACTTGTTTATTGCTGTGGTGCTCTTTCCCTTTCTTTTCACAGGCTTCCCACGTCTTCAGAAAGTATGGCCCTGGAGTGCGCTACCTGCGGTTCCAGCACATCGGCAATCGCCCCGGGGCGGAGCGCACGGAAGCTCACATCACCAACTCCACCGTCTTGGTGAAACTCTCAGGGTAGACTCCGATTGGGACCCTTCCCTACTGGGAAAATGTGTAACACCCCCCCCCCAAATTCCGAAAGGCTCAAGGCCATTTTCCACCTTCCGGCGGCGCCTCCTCAGGCGCATTTCAGAGAACTGAAGAGCGGCCATTTGCTTCGAGCATCCTTCTGGTGGGGCTGAAGGGCGAAGGGGCGGTACCCTTGAGCAACCTGTAGCGCTGCTGAAGGCGGAGCCGGCCAGAAACCGGCTGCCACAGCTCACCTTCAGGGACTTCGAGAAGATTCTTGGCGCTGTGCTGGCAGCGGCTGCCAAAGCAATGTTTTCAAAAATCAGAACAGGCAATGAAATCTCCGGTGGTCAATGAGAAGCCTTGCTGGGCAAAAGCCCTGCTGGGTGGTGCCCACGTCTAAAAACACGGGCACCGGGAAAGGTGTGGGCAGATGTCATGTGGCGCCCACGGGGACTGTGTTGGGGGTCAAAGATATGAAGGGGAAAGCTGTCGTGCAGGGGTGTCAAACATGCAGCCCAGGGGCCGGAACAGGGCTTCTATCAGGCCTGCTGTGGAACTGGCTCTCTCTCTTTTTTTTTTTTAGTACTTTATCTATACATTTTTCCATAATTTACAACTTTTTGTTGAAAAATCTTATCTTTTTGGAGTCTTTTTACATCGTATTATTTTCCCACCATTTGTACACTTTTGACCATCTTTTTTTGAAGTAAAGTTTCATCTTTTCCCGTATTAACATTGTCAGTTTATCAATTTCTGCAATTTCTAGCAGTTTCCAAGCTATTTCTTGTCTAGAAGGCAACTTTTCGTTTTTCCGGTATCGAGCAAGTAATATTCTTGATGAAGTTAGGATATAAGTTAACAGATAATCTATCTTTTAGCTCATAACAATCTGGAATAATATTTAATAGATATATTTCTGGTAGTAAACTAAGATCAACATTTTTCATCATTCTCCAAAATTGTTGTATTTTTTTCACATTCCACCACATATGAAAAAATGAACTGATGTTATTTTTACACTTCCAACAGTTTTTAGACATGGTTTTTGTACATTTAGCAATCCTCTCTGGAGTCCAGTACCACCTGTGAAACATCTTATATATATTTTCCTTGAGTGATGTTGGTTTAAGGAATCTCATTTGTTTCCATATTTTAGCCCACTCGTCAATACCTATACTATAACCCATATCCTGCATCCACTTTACCATACACTGTTTCACAACCTCGTCCTGCATATAGTTCTCCAACAGTAATCTGTATATCTTTTGAATCAGCTTATCACTGGTTGATAACCATATTTTATCTAATTCATTGCTGTATACATAGAAGCCTATGTTTCTGTCTTTGCTGTATACAGATTTTAGTTGTGTATTTTCCCACCAGGTCAAGTGTATGTTTTGTGATTGTAGCTCATCTACACTCTTTAGGTTACTGTTTTTATCTAGTAGTTAGTAAACTATCTAGCAGTTTATCGTAAGTTACGATAAATTACAACGAGGAACTGGCTGTCTTCTGCTGCTTCTTCCAGTTCTGCTGCTGCTGCGTCATCCTAGGTTTGCAGCTTACAGATACACACCTGAACAGCATACTCAAGAAGACTGCAACAGCACAGACATTTTGATACAATAATTCAGAGCAAGAGGTGTCAGTTATCAGACACTGTTCAATAAACAGAATACTGCAAGAGTGCTAATGTAAGCATGTTTTTATTTTAAGTAAAAAAACCAAAACCTTTGTGTTTGTGATCTTTATAAAGTTTATATCTCCACTACCTGGCATTACATTTTATGCCACACGTGGGCCGGCCCAACGAGGTCTCATTTATGTCGGATCTGGCCTGCGTAACAAATGAGTTTGACACCCCTGCTCTAGTGGGTCAAAGATATGAAGGGGAAAGAAGTTTAAGGAATAGTTGAAGGAGGAAATTCAGCCTTGCTCTGACCATGAACAGGAGATCTGGCACTGGAGACATTCCTGGGTATCATACAAGACTTTGGTTCTGAAGGATGTTGCAACTTTGTCTTGCCTTTTTAATTGGACCTGAATTTGGACATGTTCTGGGATATTTGACACTTAAACTCTTGAGTCGTTTTGGAACACCCAGAAGAGGGGAGAGGCCAAGAGGGAGAAGCTCTTGTCAACAAAGGTCCGTGTTGGGATTCTGTGATGTACCTGTAGAAATAGATAACATTTTGTGGTGTGTTGAAGGGAAATATAAAACTTTTTTATAAGTTGCTATAAGGTGCAAGATGAGGTGGTAAAAGAAGCAATGGTCAAATGGGGACAAAATATTGGTCATAACATACAATTAGAACAATGGGAAAAGGTATGGAAAGTTAATATAAAACTCACTAAAGCTGTGTCTTATAAGGAAAACATATACAAAATGTTTTATAGATGGCATATGACTCCTGAAAATTTAGCTAAATGGTATCCAAATATGTCAAATGTTCGTTGGAAATGTAATCGAAAAACAGGCTCTTTTTACCATATGTGGTGGACTTGTGATGTCGTAAAAATATTGGATATGGATACATGAGATTGAGCCAGGGCTATTTTTGGGCAGGAACGCACAGGAATGGAGTTCCGGCTGGATCCCAAGTTGGCCACGCCCAGCAGGAACTCGTTAGCATAATAGGCCACACCCAACAGCAGGAACTCGTTAGCATAATAGGCCACACCCAACAGCAGGAACTCATTAGGATTGGCTACAATTAGGGGGTGTGGCCTAACATGCAAAGGAGTTCCTGCTCCAAAAAAAAAAAAGCCCTGGGTTTTGACGACAAACAAGGTAAACAGAATAACATGCAAAAGGTGGGTGTGGCTGGATGACTACACTTCTGGTAACATGGGGGTGCGGCCTAATGTGCTAATGAGATGTGATGTCAGGGGTGTGGCCTAATATGTTAATGAGTTTCTGCTGTTGGGTGTGGCCTATTTATGCTAATGAGTTCCTGCTGGGTTTTTTCTACAAAAAGAGCCCTACATTTTACAAGTTCCTTTTCCCAGAAACCTATTTTGTTCTTTTTTCAATAAATCCATTTTTGTTTAAATATATCCCAGAAATCAGTACAGTCCTTCCTCAGGGCCACATAGTCCTCTGAAGTGCCCAGACCCTGGGTCACACTACCAAAGGAGAGAGATCTGGATTTTTTAATTCCTGGTGGCAGCAGATAACCACCAAGATTATACACACAAAGTGTGAATTGAAGGTAAAACCGTTTCCTCTCTAAGCAAGCACGTCACAGAGTATGATTTAAAGGAGAAACAGTCCCCCCAAAAAAAGGAAGGACGCCACAGTGAGTGTGGCTCCTTTCACTTGCACAGAGCTGGGACGCCACGGCAGGGAATCTCTCTGTCTCTCTCTCTCTGTGTTGATATTTTTTATCACGGCCTTCCGCCAAGGCATACGGAGATCTCCCCTTCCTCCTCTGTGCTCACAACGATCCTGCAAGGTAGGCCGGGAGGAGAGGGACTGGCCCCAAGGTCTCTTCGGGAGCTTTGTGACAGAGGTCAGAATTTGAACCGGGCTCTCCCCCTCTATGCCACACGGTCTCCATTCAAGGCTGCCAGGCTCCAGGTGCGGCCTGGAGAACTCCCAGGATTACAGCTGCCCAGACAGCAGAGATCAGCTCCGTTGGAGAAAAAGGCAGCTTTGGAGGGTGGGCGCTGTGGCCCTCCGCCCGGCTGAGGTCCCTCCCACCCTTAAATCCTTTCTTCCCTAAGTTCCATCCCCACATCTCCAGGAATTTCCCAACATGGAGCTGGCAAACCTGTTTCTGCTGCGTTTAGGCTTCTAAGACTGCATGCAAAGTAAACCAAAGGATTCCCTGGCCCAGCAACATAAAAACCATGCCATCCTCCACAGCCGAGCCAAACAAAACTCAGTGGAAATCCAACGGGTACAGCTTTCCCCAGTCAAGAGGCACCTACTCTAGTTTCCCCTTCCCCACCAGGACAGAAAGGGGACGGCCAGCAATAAGGGCATGAACAAAAGGTGAGCTTTTTCCTGTGGCAGGAATTCAGGTGGGCTTGGCTGTGTTGGATCAGGCCAGTGGCCCATCCAGTCTAACACTCTGTCACACAGTGGCCAAAAACACCAGGGGCCATCAGGAGGTCCAGCAGTGGGGCCAGGACACCAGAAGCCCTCCCACTGTTGCCCCCCCCCCAAAGCACCAAGGATACAGAGCATCACCTGCCCC
>NW_015174975.1:69393-76968 GCF_001447785.1 Gekko japonicus | reverse complement strand
GGTGGGCTTGGCCGTGTTGGATCAGGCCAGTGGCCCATCCAGTCTAACACTCTGTCACACAGTGGCCAAAAACACCAGGGGCCATCAGGAGGTCCAGCAGTGGGGCCAGGACACCAGAAGCCCTCCCACTGTTGCCCCCCCCCAGGCACCAAGAAGACAAGAGCATCCCTTGCCCCAGACTGAGAGTTCCTATCTACACCTTGTGGCTAAGTGCCACTGATGGACCTCTGCTCCATATGCTTATCTAATTCCCTCTTGAAGCCGTCCATGCTTGCAGCTGCCACCACCTCCTGTGGCAGTGAGTTCCACGTGCTAATGACTCTGGGTGAAGAAGGACTTCCGTCTTCCACCAGATGCTTGAAGCGGATTGGCAGCAAGACTTTTTTCCCCACGCCCAGAAAGAATGTGGGGGGGAAACTTTTGTTAACTGACTGGCTGCTGTTGCTGCAGAAGACTCCCAAGACAGCCCATGGGCGTCACGGCAACCATTGTGGGGGCCACGCGTTCCCCTGGGGACCCTGCCAGCTCCCTGGAAAGTCCCCGTGGGCCAGGATGCCCTCTGGGCGGCAGGGATGTCCTCCACAGCAGGCAGCTCCGTGGGCTTAAGTGGTCCCGGCGGCAGCGCCACGGACCTGCCCGGCTGCCCAGAAGTCGGCTGGGAGACCAGGGAAGAACCGGAGTCGCCCTCCCCGTCAGTCACAAGTTCCCTCAGAGCTGTTCTCTCAAGGGCAGCCCTCGAGAGAGCTCTCTCAGCCCCACCCACCTCACAGGGTGTCTGTCTGTTGTGGGGAGGGGAAGGGAAAGGAGTTTGTAAGCTGCTCTGAGACACCTTTGGGTAGTGAAGGGTGGGGTATAAATACAATCTTCTTCTTCTTCTTGCCAAAGGGAATGACGAGGCCAGGGCTGTGGGGGGCGAGAGTGTCAGGCTAGGAAGGAGGGTGGTGGAAAGTACTGTCAAGTCACGGCTGACTGGTGGCGACACCGTCGGGTTTTTCGAGGCAAACAGAGGGTGGTTTGCCGTTCCTCTGCATAGCAACCCTGCACTGCCTTGACAGTCTCCCACCCAAGGACTGACCAGGACCGACCCTACTGGCCCATCCAGGTGAGAGCAGAGACACACTCAGGTGGCTTGCCATGGCCTGCCTCTGCGTAGCAACCCTGGACCTCCTTGGTGGTCTCCCATCCGCGTACTGACCAGGACCAACCCTGCTTAGCTTTTGAGATCTGACAAGACGAGGTTAGCTGGATCCAGGGGTCATTTCCTGCAAGAGCGGAGCTCCGGCCGTAAAGCGCCCTGGGGGCGGGCACATGCAACAAGCCCCGCCCCCTGCTCCCAGCAGTCCTCAGTCAGGCCACAAGGAGCAAGGAGCAGCCTGGTAAGTTGCAGAGCCCCCCCCCAGATAGCAATCCAAAACAGTCCAGTGGCACCTTTAAGGCCAAGGTTTTATTCAGGTACAAGCTCTCCCTCCTCCGCGAGGACAGATCTGCACATTCCACCCCCCCAAATAGCTAGCGATCCAAAATAGTCCAGTGGAGCCTGAGCAGTGGGTGTCGCCTTCTGACACACATCCGGTGATGTCAGGGGGTGTGGCATATGCAAATGAGTTATGCTATTGAGCTCCTGCACCTCTTTTTCTATGAAAGGACCCCTGGCTGGACCATTCAGGGCATGGCAGGCTAGGGAGACCCAGGATCAAATCCTGTGTGATGCCTGCCAGTCCTGGAACACTGTGGTTCCATGTTCTCCTCCATTTTGTCCTGACAACAACACCCCTGTGAGGTAGGCTATGCTGAGAAGATGTGACTGGCCCAAGGCCACCCAACGTGCCTCCATAGCTAAGTGGGGATTCAGACCTGATTCTCCGGGATCCTAGACTGACTCCCTAACTGCTGTGCCACAGAGTCTCTCTCTCTCTCTCTGGACCTCACCTTGAGCTCGATAGAGGAAGGGTGGGGGGGGGCAGATGCATGCAAAACATCTGGAGCTTCCATGTGTGACTTTCCCACTATCTTCCCCCTCCCAGAAGGAGCAACACCGAAAACCCTGAGGCTTGGTGGGGGGAGGGGAGGACTTTTTAACACTTTCCCTCCTGGACAGTGTCCCTGAGCCCCCATGCGCCTCCTTCACTTCCAGGCCTGAAGCAGCTGTACCATGCCCAGGAGCTCTGCAATGCCACCTTGGTGGCCGGAGGGAAGCGCTTCTCTTGCAACCGGTGAGTCGCCATCCCCACGGCCACGCAGGGAGCCAGGAACCGACTCCTTAGCCGAGGGAGCCAAAGGGGAGGTTGCTTCAGTGGAGAGGAACAGGGTTGCCAACTGCAGCCTGGGGAATTCCTGGAGATTTGGGGACGGTGCCTGTGGAGGGGAGACCCTGGGGAGGGGTTTCGATGGTATACCATAGAGCAGGGGTCCCCGGCCTTTCTGTGCCTGTGGGCACCTTTGGAAGTCTGACAAAAGGCAGCGGCCACATGCACAAAATGGCTGCCACGGGAGGCGGAGCCAGTCTCAAAATGGCTGCTTCAGGAGGCGGGGCCAGCCGTGAAATTTCAGGGATCGATGCTAGCTGCTTATGGTTAATAATTAATACAGTTAACGTAATACATTTATGGCTAACTCAGAGTTAACTCTTCAAGGTTTCAGGCAGAAGCTCTCTTTGCCAGGATGCCTTTTGAACTGTGCAGCCAATCAGGAGCCCTGCAGGGGGAAAGCCCCAGCTAGCCACGCCCACTTTCCAGAAGCACTTTGGTGGGCCCCAGGGAAGGGGTTGGCTGGGGCCAAGGGTGCCCACGGGCACCCCTGTCATAAAGTACACGCGCTGAAGCGGCCCTTTTCTCCAGGGGGACCCATCCCTGTGGTCTGGAGGTCATTTGTAATTCCAGGAGAACCCCACCGAGAGGTCGGCAATGCTAACGTCCCATGATGCAACAGCCTGGGGGATGGGTTGGCCGAAACCACAGGAGGCCGGGGGGGGAACGTGGGCGGAGAGGCTGGACCGGGGGGTCTGACCGTGAGCCGGTGGCCCACCGTCACCCGGCACCTCCGTCCCGGATTCTGACGGCCATCTTGGCTTCTCCCCCAGGGCGCTGCTCGCCTCCGCCAGCCCGTACTTCCAAGCGGAGGTCATTTGTAATTCCAGGAGAACCCCACCGAGAGGTCGGCAATGCTAACGTCCCATGATGCAACAGCCTGGGGGATGGGTTGGCCGAAAACACGGGAGGCCGGGGGGGGGAACGTGGGCGGAGAGGCTGGACCGGGGGGCTGACACCCGGCACCTCCGTCCCTGATTCTGACGGCCATCTCGGCTTCTCCCCCAGGGCGCTGCTTGCCTCCGCCAGCCCGTACTTCCAAGCCCTCTTCATGGGCGGCTTCAAGGAGTCTCAGGATGGGGAGGTGCTGCTGAAGGACCTGGATCCCTCCACCCTCCAGAGCCTGCTGGCCTTCCTCTACACGGGGGACCTGGACCCCAGCCCGGAGACGGCGGAAGGCCTCTTTGCCGCAGCCAGCCGCCTCCAACTCCTGCCTGCCCTGGAGCACATCAGCAGGTACGGCGGGCCGCTGCTGTTCGGAGAGCCCTCCGGGGGCGTGCCCGGCCTCGCCGCCCTGCCCGAGTCTGTCCAGTGATGCTCTTTTCTCCCGTTGCCTTCTCCGTTGGCAGATATTTAAAGGAGGGGCTCTCTGCCGAGAACTGCCTCCGCCTTTACATGCTGGCCCACGACCACAACGACGCTACTCTGCTGCACGCCACCTTGCGCTACGTGGGCCTCCGCTTTGAATCCCTCTTGGAGCACGGGGACTTCCCACGCCTCGACCTGGGCGCCCTGAGCCCCATCCTTTCCTCCGACCACCTGGCCGTGGCCTCCGAAATGGACGTCTACCGGGCCGTGCGGCGCTGGGTGACGGCCGAACCCGCCAAGCGCTCCCCCGCGCTCAAGACGCTGCTGCGGCACTTGCGTTTCCCGCTCCTGACGTCCGCAGAGGCTGCCGAAGTCCAGGCTGATGTTGTGACCTTTGACCCCCGGGTGGAACTGCGGTGGGAGGACCTCGACGGGGCCGGGCGGCTGCGGGCCGGGCAAGGCCTCCGGCAGGGCATGTACCGGGAAGAGATCGTGTGCATCAAAGTGCCGCGCTTGAAGGACATCGTCTCGGCGAGCAGCAACATGGACTGCTACGTGGAGTGCATGGATCCGGGCACGGGCTCGCGGACGGCGCTGCCCCCGTTAGAACTGTTGGCCCTCCCTGGCTGTGCCACCCGGGGGCACAGGCTCTACCTTTCGGGAGGGAAACTCTCCGACGGCTCCTACTCTCGGGCCTTGCACGAGTACGACTCCCTGACCCACGCCTGGACTCAGCTCCCCGGCATGTCGACGCCCCGCTCCGTCCACATGCTCCTCGCCTGCCAGCAGCAGCTCTTTGCCCTGAGCGGCTGGAACGAATCGGGCCCTCTCGCCTCCGCCGAGAGTTTCGACACGGCACAGCAGGCGTGGTCGCCCGTGGCCAGCCTGCCTTTGATCCTGCGCTTCTCCGCTGCCGCCCCCTTCAAAAACAAGCTGTACCTGATCGGAGGGGACGTGGACTCTGACGACGAGGTCTACGAGGGCATCCTCGTCTACGATGTCCGCTCGGACAGCTGGGCGCAGGTGCCCCTGGGGTTCAGCCTCTACGGCGCGGCCGCCCTCACCACGGAGGCTGGGATCTGCGTCATTGGCGGGTTCTTCGACCGACAGGCCTCACCCCCGTATCCAAGCCGGAGGTTCACCCAGGCTCTCCCGTGCACCCCGAGGTGCTTTCTCATGCAGGAGGACGGGGTGGTGAGCGCGGACGTCACCGTCCCGCCGCTGCCGCTGCCTCTCGCCTTTGTCGGCGCCACTCTCTGGCAGGGGAGAGTGTACGTGATCGGCGGCGTGTGCACCTCCAGAACCCACGATGCGATTTACCACTGGGGGCCCGGGGAGGCGGCCTGGACCCAGTACCCGCAGAACCTCACGGAACAGGGGAAGGTCGTGCGGAGGGTGCTGAAGTGCGTCACCCTGAAGGTACCGGAGGCCAGAGTGAAGGCCCTCTTGCAAGAGACCGCCGTCCGCCGGGTGGCCGTTGGGCTCGCAGGCCCCAGTGACTCTGGGGAGGGAGGGAAGGGGGGAGGATAGCCAGCGCAGGGGTCCTCCCCTTCCCTTGGCATCTGTCAGACTTCCAGGACGGGAAGACATCATCCCAAGGGAGGAAAAGGAGTTTCACCTGGACTCCTCTCACTCATTAAAAGCCCCTGGCTTCTGTCCCTCACAACTGGACTCATTCTCGTGTCCCTGCAAGGCAGAGGAATCTTCCTCATGCAGAATCAGACCACTGGACTGTCTCGCTGGGCATTCAGTGGGGCAGCAGGAGGTCTCTGGGTGGCGCCTCCTGGGGCAGAAAGAGGTTTGAGCAAGCCAGTCTGGTGCAGTGGTTAAGAGCACGGACTCTAATCTGGGAGAACCGGGTTTGATTCCCCACTCCTCCACATGCAGCTGCCGATGTGACCTTGGGACAGCCACAAGTTCTCTCAGAGCTGTTCTCTCAGGGGCAGTCTTCAAAAAAGCTCACTCAGCCCCACCTACCCCTCAGGGTGTCTGTTGTGGGGAGGGGAAGGGAAAGGAGATTGTCAGCCCCTCTGAGACTTTTTCGGGTAGTGAAGAGCGGGGTATACATCTAATCTCTTCTCCTCCTCCTCCACCTGCTCCACATGCAGCTGCTGGTGTGACCTTGGGTCAGTCACAAGTTCTCTCAGAGCCGTTGTCTCAAGGGCAGTCCTCGGGAGAGCTCTCTCAGCCCCACCTCCCTCACAGGGTGTTTGTTGTGGGGAGGGGGAAGGGAAAGGAGATTATCAGCTGCTCTGAGACTCCTTTGGGTAGTGAAGGGCGAGGTATAAATCCAATCGCCTCCTCTTCGTCTTCAAACGGGGGGGGGGCAGGGGGAATGGCACACGCTACTGTGGCCAGGGGACCTCATCCTGGGCTTCAGGCCCATTACAGGATTAGGCCTATTTCTGTCCTGTTGGAATAAAAGATAAATTTTTCATATATGAGATTGTGTGCCTGGACTGGGATGGGGTGGTGGTGGTTAAGGGCTATAGCAGTGGTGGCAAACCTACGGCACAGGTGCCAGAGGTGGCACTCAGAGCCCTCTCTGTGGGCACGCGTGCCATCGCCCCAGTCAGGCCCAGACCATCATTAAAGTGTCGAATTCTCTGCCAAATAATTTTAAGTCAATGAAAGCATTTGGGATTGCTTTCCTTACTTTGTTTGGATCCTCTTAAGTTAATGTAGGAGTTGTTTTTTCTAAAGTAAAACCTCAGTATTCAGGTTAGATTGCCGTGTTGGCACTTTGCGATAAATAAGTGGGTTTTGAGTCACAGTTTGGGCACTCGGTCTCTAAAAGATTCGCCATCACTGAGCTAGAGGATGAGTTCATACGAAGAAATAATGCCCTGTCTCTAGAAGCTATGACCTCTGTGAACCTCTTAACCTATCAGAGAGGGAACATGACCCCGGGAAGGGCACTTTGCACATGCTCAGAGGGACTGTAGGATCACCTGTAGAAGGGGAGTGAGGACATGCAGATCAGGTACAGGCAGAAGGTCCCTATTCCAATCCCGGGCAGCCTCTCTGGTGACGTAGCGGCTGAGAGAGCCGCTGCCAGTCTGAGACGACAAAAACGCTGCCCTTGAGAGGCAGCCTGACCAATGCTCCCTCTAAGCTGTGGAGTCTTGTGAGCAAAAATCCTACTTTGTGAGCTACCGGCATTAAAGTTGTGAGCCAGCGATTTGGCTATGGCATAAATGAATTTGCGCTGGAGCCATCATTCCCGAGCTAAGACAAAAAATGTGCGAGCCGGAGGCTAAAGTACTGTGAGCTAGCTCACACTAACTCAGCTTAGAGGGAACACTGGCTGCAACCAATGCTTCCCTCTAAGCTGTGGAGTCTCATGAGCAAAAATTCTACTTTGTGAGCTACCAGCATTAAAGTTGTGAGCAAGCGATTTGGCCGCTGCATAACTCAGTTTGCTCTGGAGCCCTCCTTCCCGAGCGACAGGGGTCATTTCATAGAAAAAGAGGTGCAGGAGCTCATTGGCATAGCTTATTTGCATATGCCACACCCCCTGACATCACCGGAAGTGTGTCAGAAGGCAACACCCACCGCTCAGGCTCCACTGGACTGTTTTGGATTGCTAGCTATTGGGGGGGGGGGGACGTGCAGCTCTGCCTTCACAGAGGAGGGAGAGCTTGTACCTGAATAAAACTTGGTCTTAAAGGTGCCACTGGACTGTTTTGGACTGGGGGAGCGGCTCTGCAGCTTACCTGGCCGCTTCTTGCTCTGACTGAGGGCTGCTGGAAGCAGGGGGTGGGGCTTGTTGCATGTGCCTCTGCCCCCTGGGCTCTTTACTGCTGGAGCTCCGCTCCTGTGCGTTCCTGCAGGAAATGACCCCTGCTGAGCGAAGACAAAAAATGTGTGAGCTTGAGGCTAAAGAACTGTGAGCTAGCTCACGCTGACTCAGCTTAGAGGGAACACTGCCTGACACGTCCTCAACCCCTTCCAGGATCAG
>NW_015174975.1:65946-68604 GCF_001447785.1 Gekko japonicus | reverse complement strand
AGGGGGTGGGTGGGCATGGCCCAGAGGATGCCCGGCTGCGGGATCCTGTACGACACCTCCTTGCTCCTGCAGTTCTGCAACGGTGAGTGTGCCCCCTCCCTCCCTCCCTCCCTGCGGCAGCCCTTCTGCTTTGACCACCAGCCCCTGGGGAGGACCCTCTCTCCTCCTGGCACCTCTCCCCTGCTGCCCGAGAGGACCGGTGGAGCCAGGCTGCGTGCCAACAGCCAGGGAGGTGCCCGCTTGCCAGCTTTGCCGGGAAGCTTGCCGGGTGGGTGTGACTCTTTGCCCCTTCGCATGGCAAGGGAAGCTTGCCAGGTGGGTGTGAGTCTTTGCCCCTTCGCATGGCAAGGGAAGCTTGCCAGGTGGGTGTGAGTCTTTGCCCCTTCGCATGGCAAGGGAAGCTTGCCGGGTGGGTGTGAGTCTTTGCCCCTTCGCATGGCAAGGGAAGCTTGCCGGGTGGGTGTGAGTCTTTGCCCCTTCGCATGGCAAGGGAAGCTTGCCGGGTGGGTGTGAGTCTTTGCCCCTTCGCATGGCAAGGGAAGCTTGCCGGGTGGGTGTGAGTCTTTGCCCCTTCTCATGGCAAGGGAAGCTTGCCGGGTGGGTGTGAGTCTTTGCCCCTTCTCATGGCAAGGGAAGCTTGCCGGGTGGGTGTGAGTCTTTGCCCCTTCTCATGGCAAGGGAAGCTTGCCGGGTGGGTGTGAGTCTTTGCCCCTTCTCATGGCAAGGGAAGCTTGCCGGGTGGGTGTGAGTCTTTGCCCCTTCTCATGGCAAGGGAAGCTTGCCGGGTGGGTGTGAGTCTTTGCCCCTTCTCATGGCAAGGGAAGCTTGCCGGGTGGGTGTGAGTCTTTGCCCCTTCTCATGGCAAGGGAAGCTTGCCGGGTGGGTGTGAGTCTTTGCCCCTTCTCATGGCAAGGGAAGCTTGCCGGGTGGGTGTGAGTCTTTGCCCCTTCTCATGGCAAGGGAAGCTTGCCGGGTGGGTGTGAGTCTTTGCCCCTTCTCATGGCAAGGGAAGCTTGCCGGGTGGGTGTGAGTCTTTGCCCCTTCTCATGGCAAGGGAAGCTTGCCGGGTGGGTGTGAGTCTTTGCCCCTTCTCATGGCAAGGGAAGCTTGCCGGGTGGGTGTGAGTCTTTGCCCCTTCTCATGGCAAGGGAAGCTTGCCGGGTGGGTGTGAGTCTTTGCCCCTTCTCATGGCAAGGGAAGCTTGCCGGGTGGGTGTGAGTCTTTGCCCCTTCTCATGGCAAGGGAAGCTTGCCGGGTGGGTGTGAGTCTTTGCCCCTTCTCATGGCAAGGGAAGCTTGCCGGGTGGGTGTGAGTCTTTGCCCCTTCTCATGGCAAGGGAAGCTTGCCGGGTGGGTGTGAGTCTTTGCCCCTTCTCATGGCAAGGGAAGCTTGCCGGGTGGGTGTGAGTCTTTGCCCCTTCTCATGGCAAGGGAAGCTTGCCGGGTGGGTGTGAGTCTTTGCCCCTTCTCATGGCAAGGGAAGCTTGCCGGGTGGGTGTGAGTCTTTGCCCCTTCTCATGGCAAGGGAAGCTTGCCGGGTGGGTGTGAGTCTTTGCCCCTTCTCATGGCAAGGGAAGCTTGCCGGGTGGGTGTGAGTCTTTGCCCCTTCTCATGGCAAGGGAAGCTTGCCGGGTGGGTGTGAGTTTTCCCTCCGCCACAGGGGGTCAATGCATGTTTCAGGGTTAGTAACGCAGGAGGAAGGGCTCCAGATATGTGCTCCGATGATGCGGACTGAGGGTCGCCCACCAGCAGAGGGTACCACAGGCCATTGGGTGGCCACTGGCTGGTCTGAGGCTCCAAGTCCCACGCCAGGGTCCCTGAACCAGCTGCCGGAGAGGCTGGTTTGGGTAGTCAGTCTACACAGGCTCAGAAGCACTGTTGTTCAGCAATGGCTTGCTTAGTCCAGAGCACAACGTGTGCCAAGATACACTTGAAGTTTCTTTTTAGTAGTACATTTTTGAAGTTTCTTTTTAGTAGTACATTTTTCACGGGGAGGGGCTGTGGCTCAGTGGCAGAGCATCCGCTCGGCATGCGGGAGGTCCCCGGTTCAATCCCTGGCATCTCCACTTAAAAAGGACCAGGCAGGAGATGATGGGAAAGACCTCCACCTGAGACCCTGGAGAGCTGTGGCTCAGTGGAAGAGCCGCTGCTTGGCATGCAGAAGGTCCCAGGTTCAATCCCCAGCATCTCCAGTTGAAAGGACCAGGCAGGAGATGATGTTCCGCCTGAGACCCTGGAGAGCTGTAAAGAGGGGCTGTGGCTCAGTGGCAGAGCCTCTGCCTGGCATGCAGAAGGTCCCAGGTTCAATCCCAGGCATCTCCAGTTCAAAAGGACCAGGCAGTAGTTGATGGGAAAGACCTCCGCCCGAGACCCTGGAGAGCTGTAAAGAGGGGCTGTGGCTCAGGGGCAGAGCCTCTCCCTGGCATGCAGAAGGTCCCAGGTTCAATCCCAGGCATCTCCAGTTCAAAAGGACCAGGCAGTAGTTGATGGGAAAGACCTCCGCCCGAGACCCTGGAGAGCTGTAAAGAGGGGCTGTGGCTCAGTGGAAGAACCCCTGCTTCACATGCAGAATTTTCCAGGTTCAACTGGCATCGCCAGTTAAAAGGACCAGGCAGGAGGTGGTGGGAAAGACCTTAGCCTGAGACCCTGGAGAGCTGTA
>NW_015174975.1:64093-65795 GCF_001447785.1 Gekko japonicus | reverse complement strand
CCCCCAAACACCAAGAAGGGCTCCTAGTGTCCTGGCCCCGCTGCTGGACCTCCCGATGGCCCCTGGTATTTCTGGCCACTGTGTGACACAGAGTGTTGGACTGGATGGGTCATTGGCCTGATCCAACATTGGCGTCTCTTATGTTCTTAACACAGAGCATCATTTGCCCCAGACTGAGAGTTCCTAGCTATACCTTGTGGCTAATAGCCACTGATGGGCCTCTGCTCCAGATGCTTATCCGATTCCCTCTTGTGATGTGAAAGCTCTTTCTCTGTCCGAGACCCCGGAGAGCAGCTGCCAGTCTGAGTAGGCAATGCTGGCGTTGACGAACCCCCAGTGGCCTGTTTCATTGGAAGGGCAGCTTCCCCTGTTCCCGGGCTGAGCCCCAAGGAGGTTCTGAGTAGCGGGTTATCTTTATGTCTCTCCTAAACATCCCATTTTTAATATTTATTTATTTAAAACACTTTTTCCCCACCTGGTGCCTGGAGCCAGTCTGGTGTCGTGGTTAAGGGTGCGAACTCTAATCTGGGAGAACGGGGTTTGATTCCCCACCCCTCCTCCATTTGCCTGGCTGGGTGACCTTGGGCAACCTGTAGTTCTGATAAGAGGTGTTCTTGAAAAAGAGCAGTTTCTGTCAGAGCTCTCTCAGCCCTGCCTACCTCACAAGGGTGTCTGTTGTGGGGAGGGGAAGGGAAAGGAGTTTGTGAGCCGCTCTGAGACTCCTCTGGGTAGTGAAGGGAGGGGTATAGACCCAATCTCTTCTTCTTCATCATCTTCCTCTTCTTCACCTTTCTTCCCTATGGAGCTGATGGAGACTTGCCACAGAAATTTAAAAAATAATAAAACATCAAATGGAGCACATAAAAACCATAATTTAAAACCACCATCCAGGGGGAGGGGCAGGACAGGGGTCAGACTGAGCTTCCCGGGGCCGTGCAGGATCCGAACTCAGGCCTCCGGAGCAGCGACCCAGCCTCCTGTCTTTGCTCGCGGGTCTCACCCCGTTTTCTCACCACCCGGCTCTCCTTGGGCGCCTTTCCTCGGGGCCAGGGAGGGGCCCTTCCCAACTCTCGGAACGGTGGGCGGAGGTCGGTCGGGCCCTCTCCCTTTCACTCCCCCCCCTTCCCCCGGGGCGGCCAAGGTCACTGGGAGAGCCGGGCGGCGCCGTGCATCCCGCCCGCCCGCTTGCCCACCTGCCCGCCGCCTGCGCGGAGCTCCGACTCTGCCCGGCTGCAGCAGCGCCCGTCCGCCGCCTCTGATTGGCCCGCGCGGCTCGGGGATGCTGCTGCTGCTGCAGAGAGGGTGGAGGGGAGGGAGAGGCGGCCGCGACAGGAGGACCGGCCGGGCTGGGACGGAGGAGCCCGCGAGTCCCGGAGGAGAAGGGCGGGCAACGGCAACGTGGGCACCCCCTCCCCTGGGCACAGGGCAACCCCCGGCCCGGCCGGCGGCATGACAGGTGGGTGGAAGCCGGGTCTGCCTGCTCTTCGCCTCGCCTGCCTGCCTGCCTGCCGCGCTGCAGCCCCTCCAGGGGGCGCCCGCGGGATGCTCGGGACTTGGGAAGCGCCAGGATGCATGGCCCGGGTGCAGGGCGCTGCACGCCCAGGAGAGACAAGCGCGCACGGCCCCCCCACAGCTGGACGGCGCCGCTCCCGGGCGGGGATCCTCCCGGGGGGGGGGGGGGGGGGGGGGGGGGGGGGGGGGG
>NW_015174975.1:52531-63963 GCF_001447785.1 Gekko japonicus | reverse complement strand
GGGGGGGGTTGGGGGCTCACTAGAAGGCCTGTCCTTTCCCCGACCGGCACTGGGCGCCGCGATTTCTCCCAGGGCGGCAGGGTCCCCCCAACGTGGTGCACGCGGGCGCCCGCCAAGTGTTTTCGGGAAGCAGGTGGGGCCGGGCGGGGCTTTGGCCCAGCGAGGCCTCTGACTGGCTGCTGGAGAGTTGATTGGCTGTGCAGGGTTTTTTTTTTTAAAAAAAGGGATGCTTTTGCGAGCTGCTGCCGCCACAGCGTGAGGATCTTCCCTGGGTGACTGAAGGAACGCTGGGGCGGCCATTTTCTGTCTGCGCCCACCACCCTGTGTCAGAACCCCAAAGGTGCACGCAGGCTTAAAATGGTTGGGGATCCCGGTTTATTTGTTTTTCATCTCAGAGCCAGAAGGGACCCCCAGGTTCATCTAGTCCAGCCCTGCTGCCGAAGCAGGAACAGCACTCTGATACCCCCGAGAAGCAGGTATCCGATCGATATTCAGAAACACGGCTAGCCGATACGGGACGGAGAGCCCGGCTTAACTGTCTGGAGCCCGGCCTCAGCCCCAGAACCTGTTTTGATGCTGGGGCTGTACTGTAGAGCACGCAGAACAGAGAAGGAAGGGTGCCCCTGAGAACGTGCAGAGTGCCGCCGCCTCCCCTGACCAATCGCCCTTCCATGCCAAAAGTTTCGCAAGGCTTTTGGGTCGGGGAGCAACCCATTTTTAGACATTCAACGGGGTGGGGAGGCATCTCTTATCTGCACCGAGCTCTCTCGCTGGGTCTGAATGCCCCAGAAGTCAGGACAGGTCTGCTGCCTCCAGGATTCTCTATGGTTTTGTGTTCCTTCTGCAGCAAAGAGTTCAGCTGCCTTGGGACCGTGTGTGAGTGTGTGTGTGTGTGTGTGTGTGTGTGTGTGTAAAACACACAGTACCCGGGCCTCTGTCCTGAAAGACCTGGAAACAACTTCTGGTTCCACGGAGACCAGCTTAATAGACTCAGGACTGTTTCATTAGCTAACCCATAATATACCGTAACAATCCCTTGGCACTCCGGTGGAACGCTCAAGTCCCACGATGTTGGTTAGTGGCTGCTTACCCCTGTGGCTGTGTGTGGAACCAGTGTGTTAGAGCAGGGGTTAGGTGTCCTGGATTCAAATTCCGACTCCGCCATGGAAGCTCGCTGGGTGACCTTGGGCCAGTCACTCTTCCGCTCTGTCTCACCCTGACCCCTTCTCCTGAGGTTGACATGGAAACAAAGGGGGGGGGAAGAGCCCTGAATTCCTTGGAGGGAGGGTGGCATGAAGACGGATGGATGTGCAATTAAAGAACAGTAAAGAGTGGTATTATTCCCCACACACACACACACACACACAGAGCTTTTTGGCTGTGTTCTTATTGGTGAGATGGGGATAATAATATACATGAGCATGATCCGGAACACAGAACCGGAGAGAGGGTAGTTGAGAGTACTGCTGTTTATATAACCTCATCCATGATAGCTAGACCGGAGACCTTAGAGACCAACAAGGTTCTCAGGGTGTGAGTTTTCGAGAGAGACGAAGGGATCCTTGACTCTCAAAAACTC
Source organism: Gekko japonicus (assembly GCF_001447785.1). Taxonomy (NCBI): domain Eukaryota; kingdom Metazoa; phylum Chordata; class Lepidosauria; order Squamata; family Gekkonidae; genus Gekko; species Gekko japonicus. The sequence continues at coordinate 62,384 of NW_015174975.1, read as the reverse complement.
ACACCCCTCCGAAATTCTTGTGGGTCTGTCAGGTGCTCCTGGACTCCAGCACAGCTACCCCCGGAAGCAGGCCTTATCTACAACATTTATTTATTTATTTTAAACGGACGGTGCCTAACATTTGTGTAGCACTTTCCGTACTCAAAGCACTTCACTGATGAAACCTTCTTGGAGCTCTTAGGACAGCCCTGCAAGGTAGGCCAGTCTTATCGGGCAGAGGCCAGATCCACACCTGGAATCTCCCTGCTCGGCCACTCATCCTCTTAGCCGCTCTGCTGCTCCGGCTCCCAGCACAGAGCCTTGTGTGCACAGCACCGGACAAAGCACAAGACAAACAGGTCCCTGCCCTGAGGAGCTTACAGTTTAACATCGGAGCCAACCAAGGAAACCGGATGCTGATCCAGTGGCACTGCTTGTAGACTCTTGCATTCCACTGGAGAGCCTTCGGTTAATAATTGTTGTTGTTCAGTCGCACAGTCGAGTCCGACTCTTCGCAACCCCATGGAGCAAATCACGCCAGGCCCTCCTGTCTTCCGTCATGTTCCGGAGTTTGCTTAATTTCATGTTCGTTGCCTCGATAACACTGTCTAACCATCTCATCCTTTGCCATCCCCGTCGTCTTTGACCTTCAGTCTTTCCCAGCATCAGGGTCTTCTTCTCCAGTGAGGGCTCCCTTCTCGTTGGGTGGCCAAAGTATTGGAGCTTCAGCTTCTGTCTCTGGCCTTCCAGGGAACAGTCAGGGTTGATTTCCTTTAGGATTGGCTGATTTGATCTCCTTGCAGTTCAAGGGAGACTCTCAAGAGTCTTCTCCAGCACCATAGTTCAAAAGAATCTATTCTTCAGCGCTCGGCCTTCCTTATAGTCCAACTCTCGCAGCCATACATGACTACTGGGAATACCATTGCTTTGACCATGCGGACTTTTGTTGGCAGGGTGATGCCAACCTCTGAGCGAAAGGTTGGCACAAAGGTTCTGTTAATAATAAAGGTAAAGGTTCCCTTGCTCGAAAGCCAGTTGAATCCGACACTAGGGTTGCGTTGCTCATCTCTGTTTCCAAGCCGAAGAGCCAGCACTGTCCGAAGACATTTCTGTGGTCATGTGGCCGGCATGACTAAACACCAAGGCGCACGGAACGCTGTGACCTTCCCACCGAAGTGGTACCTATTTATCTACTTGCAATGTCTTGCTTTCGAACTGCTAGGTTGGCAGGAGCTGGGGCTAGAGACGGGAGCTCACTCCATCATGCAGCACACTCGGGTCTCGAACTGCTGAACTACCGACCTTCCACAGCCTGCAGTTCAGCGTCTTAACCACTTGAGCCACCGCAGCTCCGTTAATAATAACCAGCCCTATTTCTTAGTCTAGCCCAGGGGTCCCCAACGAGGTGCCCGTGGGCACTAGGGCCCCCACCAACACCGTTCCTGGCGCCTGCCAAAAGTTTCTAGAAAGGGGGCGTGGTCAGGCAGGGCTTCTGCCCAGCAAGGCTTCTGATTGGCCTCTGGAGATCTGATTGGCTGCAAAGGTTTTTTAAAAGGTTGCTTTGACAGCAGCTGCCACCGCAGCACGAGGATCTTCGCTGTGTGACTGAAGGGAAGTGGTCGGCAAGGTTGGGAACCCCCGGCCAAGCCTACCTCACTGGGTCGCCGTGTCACGAAGAAGGCTCTGGCTGATGCCACGGAGAGCCAACGGAATTTTTTTCTTCTTCCCCCACCCCGCCGATCCCCCTCCCCCCGCCTCACTCCCGCTCTCCCCAGATGATAACCTCTCCGGAACCAGTGGGATGGAGGTGGACGACCGCATCTCCTACCTGGAACAGCGGCTCCAGCTGCAAGAAGACGAGATCCAGGTTCTGAAGGCGGCTCTGGCCGACGTCCTCCGGCGCCTGACCACCTGCGAGGAGAACGGGCTCAGCCTGCAGAAGAGAGGGCCCAGCAAAGGTACCCAGGACGGGGAAGGGGAGGGGGCCGGAGGCAGCCGTGGAAGACCCCTTGAGCCAAGCCGATGGAACTCTAGGCACACCGTGGTCTCCCGTTTAGAGCCCCGGGGCGCCTTTCAGACCAACAGAGGTTTATTCGAGTTATGAGGTTTTGTGCGCACGCACCAATGTATTTGACAAAGTGTGCCAAGTTGCACAGGAAAGCACACGCCTCGAATAAACCTCTGTTGGTCTTCAAGGCACCCCGGGACTCTAAATTCGTTCTGCTGCTTCAGACCAACACGGTTGGCCACCAGGAACTATCCCCCAAACCCTGTTGGTCCCTAAGGTGCTGCTGGACACGTTACATCCTCTGCCATCCCCCACTCTCTCTTTCTGCACCTCGAAGTCAAAGCACTTTATATTCACCGCCGTCACGACAGCTCTGCAAGGCGGTCTTCCCCTTATGACCTCTGAGTTAAAAACGGGAGGCTGAGAGACAACTGGTGCGTGTAAGACCCCTGCGTTCTCTCCGCCTGCGCTGCTGTGCAGTCTCTGTTGGAGTTGCAAGTTGCTCACCTTTCAGGCACTACGGAGTTTCGACTTTGCATGACCATCTGCATCGTGTTACACGATAACTTGCCGCTCAGCCTCCGTCTATGACAGTGGTGGCGAACGTATGGCATGGGTGCTACAGGTGGCACTCAGAGCCCTCCCTGTGGGCACGCGTGCCATCGCCCCAGCCAGGCCCAGACCATCATTAAAGTGTCAAATTCTCTCCCAAATAATTTTAAGTCAATGAAAGCATCTGGGATTGCTTTCCTTACTTTGTTTGGATCATCTTCAGTTAATGTATGAGTTGTTTTTTCTAAAATAAAACCTCAGTATTCAGGTTAAATTACCATGTTGGCACTTTGCGATAAATAAGTGGGTTTTGGGTCACAGTTTGGGCACTCGGTCTCTAAAAGGTTCCCCATCACTGGTCTATGAGTCTGAACTCTAGCTTCCTTTCCAACGTGTTTGAAAAACCGTGCCTTACACACGAAAGCTCACGCCTTGAACAATCCTTGGTTGGTCTTAAAGGTGCCCCACCGGACTCTAAATCTGTTCTCCTGCTTCAGACCAACACGGCGACCCACCTGGATCTATCTTAAAGGTCTCCAGTGTCACCTGGAGGTCTTCCGCTGCATTTCCCCCAAACTCGACCATGAGTTTTTTTGGGGGAAGGGGCGTCTTTCTTTCACAAGACATCACCATACATTCATTCACCTTCCAGGTTCTTCCTGTCCTAGCTGTATTTTTACCCCCAAAACCTGCTTAGGGGTGACGTTTCCTGAAAGCTCACACTCAAAAGTGGGTTTGCCCCTGCATGGACAGGAAAGGGGTGGGTCTGGCGACCCCCCGTCCACCTCCAGGGCCACTCCTGCCCCACCCCAGTCCTCCCCGGTTGAGCATCCCCTCCAACACACACATGACTTTGGCACGTTTTTTGGATATTTTCTAAAAAATGGTAGTAGGTACACAGCTGGAGGGAGGGTGGCCTGGTATAGTCCTATCTTGCTAGATCTCAGAAGCTCAGCAGGGTCGGTACTTGGAAGGGAGACCACCAAGGAAGGCTCTGCAGAGGAAGGCAAAGGCAAACCACCTCTGCCTCTCCCTTGCCTTGGAAGCCCCTTGCTGGGGTGGCCGTAAGTCGGAAGCTCAGCAGGGTCGGTACTTGGAAGGGAGGCCAACAAGGAAGGCTCTGCAGAGGAACGCAAAGGCAAACCACCTCTGCCTCTCCCTTGCCTTGGAAGCCCCTTGCTGGGGTGGCCGTAAGTCGGAAGCTCAGCAGGGTCGGTACTTGGAAGGGAGACCACCAAGGAAGGCTCTGCAGAGGAAGGCAAGGGCAAACCACCTCTGCCTCTCCCTTGCCTTGGAAGCCCCTTGCTGGGGTGGCCTTAAGTCGGAAGCTCAGCAGGGTCGGTGCTTGGAAGGGAGACCACCAAGGAAGGCTCTGCAGAGGAAGGCAAGGGCAAACCACCTCTGCCTCTCCCTTGCCTTGGAAGCTTCTTGCTGGGGTGGCCATACGTTGGAAGCTCAGCAGGGTCTGTACTTGGAAGGGAGGCCACCAAGGAAGGCTCTGCAGAGGAAGGCAAAGGCAAACCACCTCTGCCTCTCCCTTGCCTCGGAAGCCCCTTGCTGGGGTGGCCGTAAGTCGGAAGCTCAGCAGGGTCGGTACTTGGATGGGAGACCACCAAGGAAGGCTCTGCAGAGGAAGGCAATGGGAAACAACTGCTTCTCCCTTGCCTTGGAAGCCCCTTGCTGGGGTGGCCATAAGTTGGAAGCTCAGCAGGGTCGGTACTTGGAAGGGAGACCACCAAGGAAGGCTCTGCAGAGGAAGGCAAGGGCAGACCACCTCTGCCTCTCCCTTGCCTTGGAAGCCCCTTGCTGGGGTGGCCATGATTCGGCTGCAACTTGGTGGTAACTTTACACACAAACAGGTACCTGGCTCCAGTGTCAGAAGGCTATAGCAATATAGCGGACAGTGCCATGGAGTCATGGGCAACTACTGGCGACCCCCTAGCGTTTTCAAGGCAAGAGACATCCAGAGGTGGTTGGCCATCGCCTGCCTCTGCGTAGTGACCCTGGACTTCCCAGTAGTCCCCCATCCAGGTACTAACTGGAGTCAACCCCGTTTAGCTTCCGAGACCGGGCCAATCTGGACCAAGGCTCCCTCTCAGCTGTGGAGTCCTGAGAGCAAAAATTCAACTTTGTGAGCTACGAGCATTGAAGTTGCGAGCAGATGATTTGGCCACTGTATAAATCAGTTTGCTCTGGAGCCATACCTTCCTGAGCGAAGGCAAAATGTGTGAGCCGGAGGCTAAAAAACTGTGAGCTGGCTCACAGTAACTCAGCTCAAGAGGGAACATTGATCTGGACCATCCAAATCAGGGCGTAGCGATATACCTACCCCCCCCCCCCAATTCTTTTTTGGGAAAAGCCAGCAAACAGCACCCTGGCAGCAGGGGGGAGAAAGGGTGGCCCCAGGGGAGACCAGGGAGTATCCCCACCCCCACCCCACTGGATGCTCTGTTGCCCCCCCCTGACTCTCCCTGCATCCGTGAAGCTTCAAGACATCCAAGCGCTCCCCCCCCGTCTCTCGACAGCTTTTCCTGTAAATGCAGTCACAAAAAACAAAAACAAAAATTCCAACCGTTCGCATGGCAGAAGACATCGCACAGTCTACAAGATGGCCTTTCTTTCAGCATACTAGTTATACAGGGGTCATTTCCTGCCGGAGCGCACAGGAACAGAGCTCCGGCAGTAAAGAGCCCAGGGGGCGGGCACATGCAACAAGCCCCGCCCCCTGCTCCCAGCAGCCCACAGTCAGAGCAAGAAGCAGCTGGGTAAGTTGCAGAGCCCCCCCTGGCCCAAACCAGTCCAGTGGCACCTTTAAGGCAAGGTTTTATTCAGGTACAAGTTCTCCCTCCTCTGCGAGGACAGATCTGCACATCCAAAACAGTCCAGCGGAGCCTGAGTGGTGGGTGTTGCCTTCTGACACACTTCCAGTGATTCCAGGGGGTGTGGCACATGCAAATGAGTTATGCTAATGAGCTCCTGCACCTCTTCTACGAAATGACCCTGCTAGTTAACCAAACCTGGAGATCCTACCGCCTTTCCTTCCCATACTTAATTTTTCATTTCTCAGCACAAAAGTTGTGCAAATGATAAAACCCGGCCTTGCTTCAAATGAGAGGCGATGCTGTCGTTTCCCCAGAGAATCCTTCCTCTCCAAGAAAATCTGTCTTTCAAAGCGCCCCTCATGGGGGGGGGGCTCTCTCTGGGCCATTTCCCTCCCGGACATTGTTCCCCTGGCTGGGAGAAGAGTGCCTGGCCCTGGCTTCGGCTCCCAGCCAGTTGGGGGCCGCCTTCAACCGGGGGTCCTGACAGCCCCTCTGCCGTCCAGAGCTTGGCGCCTCCAGAAGGCTTTGGAGCGGCCAACGGACCCGAGGAAGAAAGGACCTTCATTCTGGGCCAGCGGCCAGAAAAGCAGTGAATCAAGGCCCATTTCTACTCCGCTCTGTTGCTTTTGTGTTCCAAGGACGTACAGCTTTGGTGAACAGACGGTGTTTGTGCCGTTCTCCACGCCTGGACCCAGACAGACCTCTCTCCCCCCGCCCTGGGATTTTGGATTTGAAGACCAGGCTGCCTTAGAGGAGTTCCATGTAAAACCCATGTGGACTTATCATTTGCCTCCAGGCCAGATTGGCCCAAGGATTCTGGAGGGGTTTTTTTTTGCCTTTCTCTGGGCATACAGCAGGGGTCACTGGGGGAGGCAGGGTAGCTGTGAATTTCCTGCATTGTGCAGGGGGTGGACTAGATGGCCTTCTTTGAGGTACCTCCCAGCTCTGTGAATCCGATCAGATGGCTCTTTAGATCCACGCGAGGCACGATTGCCTCACGGACCTAAATCCTGCTCAGAGCTCAGCTGGGTCTCTTCCATGGGCATCCTGTTTTGCCGCACTTATAAGATAGCACTTTAAATCTAGGATCTTCGGTTACCTGCGGGACAACTGCGGGCTTTCACCCATCTGATCGTTCCACCAGTGCGCAATCCTCCCTCCGGGGTGGTCTGACGTCAGACCATCCTGAGCGGGCGCCATTTTAAAAAATCTCTACACATGTGCGGATCAACAAGGACGCGCTGTGATGTCTATGCGCATGTGCAAAAAGTTTTTTAAAAACCTACCGCACGCCTCCTTCAACAAGGACGCACTGTGACGCCTATGCGCATGCGCAAAAAGTTTTCCTTAAAACCCCTCACCGTGCATGCCTCCTTCAGTGGACGCCATCTAGACCATCCACAATGGAGGCAGCACGCTAAGACGATTCACCAGGGGGGTGTCTGGTCATGCTACGATGGATTAAAAAGATCGGGATAAAATTCAAGCTGGCCTGATGACGGGATTAGCTGCCCGTCTGAATGCGCCCTGTGTTTCTCTGATTCTGGGGCCCAGGGCTAAAGCCAGGGGTCGGATCCCAGAACCACTGCCACCCCATTCCTGTCTACCCCTGATGGTGCCAAGCAAAGTTTGCTTGAAGACACTCTGCCTCTGACTTAGAGAGCCACACAGGTGCTTTTTGGACCTAAATTGGAAGGTGTTCTAATTCAGCAGCTGTGCACTTGGCACCAGGCACATGACTTCCATCTTTTGAGGTCTCGCAAACATCTTTGTCTTGTGTCTTTAGACCTTGCTACTTAAGCTTCCTTTTCTTGGTCCAATATTCACTTATTGGTTATCTTATTGTAATGTGCATTATTGTTACGTGTACCTCAATACTGTTTGACCTCTGAAGAAGGTTCCCCCATACAGTAGAAACATGTCAGGTCACATGTTCCCTCTAAGCTGTGGAGTCTTGTGAGCAAAAATTCTACTTTGTGAGCTACTGGCAATAAAGTTGTGAGCAAGCAATTTGGCTACTGCGTTAATTAGTCTGCTCCGGAGCCATCCCTTCCTGAGCGGAGACAAAAAGGTGTGAGCTGGAGGCTAAAAAACTGTGAGCTGGCTCACACTAAGGTCACATGTATTGGCCTTTGCGTTTAGGCTACTTGAACTTTTCAACGAGGCTTTCACTGGGCCCTTAGATGTTTTTAACTGTCTTTCTAATACATACATGCATTTCTGTATATTATAAGTTTTAACTCAGTTTTTAATACTGGCCCTTTATCAAGACTTCTTTCTCACCCTTGTGGTTCTCGATTCCAGCTTTTGGGTAAGGTCTGTTTCCCCCCCCCCTCCCTGCGCCTCACTGCCAAGCAAAGGGTGACCTTCACCCGGCGCGAGGTGGGCGGGTGCCACCGCTTCTACTGGAAGCCAGCTGCCCGAGCCCTTAGTCAAGGCAGGGGCAAGCATCAAGAAGGCCCTGCTCTTTTTTCTCCCACTTTCCTTCAGGGTGGGATGGGACCGGGAGCAGCTGTGGCCCTCCCCAGAGTGGGGCCTGGGGGCAGCTGCCCGCGTTGACCACCGATCCGACCATCCCTATGCACACTGGGAATAATTCACCAGAGGTGTTTGGGTGACCGACTGCTCCCCCCCCTGGCCTAAACACTGTGGATCCTCTCCTTCAATAGCTTGCGGACGCCGACGGGGCGCTCAGGTTTTCTAATGGCCTCGTCCTTACACCAAGGGTACCAGCCTGCAGGCCCCGACCCATTTGAAAAAGGGCAACAAATCATTCCCCGAAAGGCAAAATAAGACCTAACAACTGGCCACACGGTGAGAAGGCGAGCGTCACTGGCAAAGACAAGAACACTAGGGAAAGCGGGAGGCGACAAGAAAAGAGGGAGGCCCAACTTGAGATGGACGGACTCGGTCAGGGAAGCCACAAGGGCCCTCCGTTTGCAAGACCCAAGCAAGGCAGTTAAGACCCAAGCAAGAGAGCCAGTTTAGCATAGTGGTTAAGTGCGCGGACTCTACTCTGGGAGAACCGGGTTTGATTCCCCACTCCTCCACTTGCACCTGCTGGATGACCTTGGGCAAGCCGAAGCTCTGGTAAGAGCTGTTCTTGAAAAAAAGCCCTTTCTGTCAAGAGCTCTCTCAGCCCCATCTACCGCGCAGGGTGTCTGTCGTGGGGAGGGGAAGGGAAAGGAGTCTGTAAGCCACTCTGAGACTCCTTTGGGTAGTGAAGGGCGGGGTATAAATCCAATCTCTTCTTCTTCTTTTGGTGTAGTGGTTAAGTGCGCGGACTCTAATCTGGGAGAACCGGGTTCGATTCCCCACTCCTCCTCCACTTGCACCTGGCTGGATGACCTTGGGCAAGCCATAGTTCTGACAAGAGCTGTTCTTGAAAAAGAGCAGTTTCTGTCAAGAGCTCTCTCCGCCCCACCTACCTCACAGGGTGTCTCTCGTGGGGAGGCAAAGGAAAAGGAGACTGCCAGCCGCTCTGAGACACCTTTGGGTAGTGAAGGGTAGGGTATAAATCCAATCTGTTCTTCTTTTTCTAGCATTTATGCTTTTCTAACAGTTCCTTGCACTTTGCTTTATTGTTAAAACTGGCTCCAGGAACTAATTTGGCTGGGTAGTAAGTAATGGTCCCTCTTAGCTGTGGAGTTTTGTGAGCAAATATTCTACTTTGGCTGGCATTAAAGTCGTGAGTGAGCGATTCGGCTGCTGCATCAATAGTTTGCTCTGGAGCCGTCCTTCCTGAGCTGAGACAAAAATCTGTGAGCTGGAGGCTAAAAAAACTGTGAGCTAGCTCACACCAACTCAGCTTAGAGGGAACACTGGTATTAAGTGCAAAAGCCACAGGATACGTCATTTTAGAACGAACCGAAAGAGCACCAAGCACAGTGCAAGCTTTTGCACAATCCATGGAATTCTTCATTAGGCTTGAGGTTTTTTTGTCTTAGGAAGGCCGGGGGTGGGGGGGTGGGGATGTTTACAAGCTCTGCTCTTAAGAGGCCTCTTCCTTGCGTCCTGCGCAGAATGCCGGGCAGCGCTGAATAGATAAAGGTGGTGCCGGGCGGAGCTGGCATCAGGTGGCACCTTTGGCCCTCTGGAAAGAAAGGGGAAGTGCAGCCTCTCAATAGCAACCCCCCTCCCCACCAAACCAGCAGGTGATCCGATGCTTCTCCACCACTGGGCCCCTTACAGTGGAGGGTGTGGTGGTGGTTTGATCGTCGGATCTTCGTTTCAGAGGATCCACTAGGCCAAGTTTCCCCAACATGGTGCCCTCTGGCACTTCCCCTGGAGTCCGGCCAGCTTTTCAGGAAGTGAGGTAGGCAGGGCTGAGAGAGCTCTTTTCAGAACTGCCCTTGAGAGAACAGCTCTGACAGAACTATGGCTTGCCCAAGGTCATCCAGCAGGTGCAAGTAGAGGAGTGGGGAATCAAACCCGGCTCTCCCAGATTAGAGTCCGCCTGCACTTAACCACGACACCAAACTGGCTCTCCCCC
>NW_015174975.1:48695-52489 GCF_001447785.1 Gekko japonicus | reverse complement strand
AGAGCCGGGGGGACCAAAAGCGAGATGGGAGGCCCGGGGGGGGGGGGCAAGAAAACCTCACACACACACAGCCTCTTCCCAGGCAATCTTCCTGCCGTTGACAAACCCCTCCCTGTCAGTGGAATGCTGGGAAACGCCTACCGTAAATCAACCCCTAACTCTCTTCACTAGTAAAGGTAAAGGTTTCCCTTGCTCGAAAGCCAGTCAAACCCGACTCTAGGGTTGCGGTGCTCATCTCCGTTTCCAAGCCGAAGAGCCAGCGCTGTCCGAAGACGTTTCCGTGGTCATGTGGCCGGCGTGACTAAACACCGAGGCACACGGAACGCTGTTCCCTTCCCACTGCAGTAGTACCTATTTATCGACTTGCAATTCCTTGCTTTTGAACTGCGAAGTTGGCAGGAGCTGGCACCAGAGACGGGAGCTCACTCCGTCATGTGGCACTCGGGTGCAAAGGGCCGTGCTGTGCAGGAGGAGTCCGTCTCCCATCTGAAGGGGCTCACTCCATCATGTGGCACTCGGGTGTGAGACAGGTGTGAGAAAAGGCCCAGACCCCCCGTGTGTGCTGCAAAGGGCCGTGCTGTGCAGGAGGAGCCCGTCTCCCATCTGAAGGGCGTGTCCCTTTCTCACAATACAAAAACCCGTGGGCACTCCATGAAATTGCTGAGCGGTCGGGTTAGAACGGATAAAAGGAAGTACTTCTTCACCCAAAGAGTGATTAACACATGGAATTCACTGCCACAGGAGGTGGTGGCGGCTACAAGCATGGACGGCTTCAAGAGGGAATTAGATAAGCATCTGGAGCAGAGGTCCATCAGTGGCTATTAGCCACAAGGTATAGATAGGAACTCTCAGTCTGGGGCAAGTGATGCTCTGTCTTCTTGGTGCTTGGGGGGGGGGGTCAACAGGGGGGGGGCTTCTAATGTCCTGGCCCCACTGGTGGACCTCCTGATGGCACTGGTATTTCTGGCCACTGTGTGACACAGGGTGTTGGACTGGATGGGCCTTTGGCCTGATCCAACATTGGCGTCTCTTATGTTCTTATGTTCTCTTGTCTTTTCTCCCCTGCAGTGTACCAGCTGCTGAGGGGGCTGCCCTCCCGACCCAGCCTGAGCAACGGGATCCTGCCCCAGAGGAGAGGCTACTCCACATCGCCCTCGTCCCCCAAGAGGGAGCTGCTGCCGCCTGGGAAAAGGTGACGCGTCCATCCCCGCCCCGGCTTTGGCTTGGCAGGCCTCCGTCCTTCGTCCTTCCGTTGCCCCCTGAGAGAGTTTTATGATCAAATCACCGCCCTCTTTTAATCTGCACGGAGTGCGATGCGGGGGAGGAATCTCTCCCGAGCTGTTAAACCTCTCTGGGTTTCGTCTCGGTTGAACTGCTGACTCTGAAATGTATCCCTCATTCATTTTCGGCTTACCCGGCCAGCAGCCTGTCTGGGTCAAAAAGGTGGGGAATGTAAAACACACACACACACACACACATACATACCCATGCTCCCTCTAAGCCGTGGAGTCTCGTGAGCAACAATTCTGCTTTGTGAGCTGCCGGCATGAAAGTTGTGAGCCAGCGATTGGGCTGCTGCATAAATCAGTTTGCTCTGGAGCCCCATCCTTCCTGAGCCGAGACAAAAATGTGTGAGCCGGAGGCTAAAAAACGGTGAGATAGCTCACACTAGCTCAGCTTAGAGGGAACACTCACACTCACACACACACACACACACAAAGCCAAGGTGAGACATTTAGACAAATGCAGCAACATTTCCAGCTTTCACTCAGAAATGCCAGACGCTGAAGAGTTTAGGCCTGAGGAACAAGAAAGTCCTAGATGCTTTTCATGGCAAAGACAGGATTTGAACTCACAGCTCTCTCTTTTTGCATTGAAATTCCAGCCGGAAGATTCTGCTGGAAAGTTTCCCCTTTTCCAGACTTTCCCAATTGGATTTTTAAATTTATTTATAGGCTTCTTCTTTCATTCTTCCCCTTCCTCCAAGGAGCCCCCCACTCCCCTCACAACAATCCTGTGAGGTAGGTGAGGCGGAGACAGCATGACTGGCCTGGGATTACTTGGTGGGATCTGTAGCCGAACGCGGATTTGAACCTGGAGCTGAGTCACGGCTCTACAGTCTCTCCTAGACACACGGGGGCCAGGAAAATTTCTATCCTCCGGAGAGATTAGATGAGGCATAAACAATGAAGATGCAGATCAAAAACCAAGAATCTTCTGCACAAAATTCTGCCTGGCTTGTCAAAACCTCCTGTAACTTAGAAACCGGCTGACCAATTTCCTTCTCTCTCTCCCTCTCTCTCTGCAGATTAATTCTCGGGGGAGACTCCGGGATAAACAGGGCTATTTGCAAATGAATGTTTAATGCTCATGTACCTCTTTGTCTAAATCCCTGTACTGTCATTTAGCGGGGAGGGGGCCGGTATGAGGTGGAATTCAACTTTCCCCTCCTTTTAAAGGTGTATATGGAGAAGGGGGGAATCAATCGCTTGCAGTTGCTAAGCATCTGGAGTACTATCATTAAGAACGTCCGATGCATGGTGTGAACAGCACCAGCACACAAAACTAACAGGCCAGTTTTATGAACCGCTTTGCATCAACACCTCCTGTCGAGTTTGTGCTTCCCAGCACAGCTGGCCTGGTGCCCACCGAAGCCCCCACGCAGGGCGCGAAGGTGACGCTTGTCCCTCTGCCATTAATATTCAGAGGTAGACTGCCCCTGAGCATGGAGGTTCTGTTCCAAGCAACCAAAGCAAATAGCCTTCTGTTTTGGTCAGTTCACAATTGCTCTTTTTCTCCAAAGGTGGTGCAATTTGTGTGTGTGTGTTTTGGGGAGGGGGGGGATCAGGGGATGTGTGGTCTCTCTCATCTGCCCTTCCCTGGAATTGCAGCATGGCTTTTCACAAGTGTCCTGCTTCTCTCGCTCCTTGCTGAATCCTTTGCGCTTGCTGTGATGGCGTCGCTTTCTTTACCTGGGCTGACAAGCTAGGCGGTGGTGGTGGGGGATCATGTCCTTTTGGCATGCGCTACTGGCTAGATCCTGGGAAGAGGGGGAACACCCTGGAGGTTTTGGGAGAGGAGGGGAAGATAAGGGGGGGAGGGGGCGTGGTGGTCTTGCAATTCGGGTCCAGTTGCTGAGGGAAGGCAGGACTCTGTGACGAGGAAGGGGCCCCTTTCCCCTCCCTGGTCGGGTGGTCACCTGGGGAAACAAAACTGCCTTCCTGGGCGGTGTGCCCTTTGGCTCGCTTGCTAAAGCTCTCTGGAGTCGCCTGGGCAGTCGGCTGGAGATTTAAGCAGCTAAACTGGTCGGTGGACCGACAGAGGGAGGGCACGGGGCTTCACGGCCTTTCTCCATCTTCCCCCCCCAGTGGGGGGCCCCGAGGCGGCTCGCATCCTGCTCCTCTCCCTCCCTTTAATCCTCCTCACAACAAGCCTGCAAGGTGGGTCAGACAGAGAGTGCAGGAGTGGCCCAGGGGGCGCGTGGCTGAGGGGGGATTCGAACCCGGGCCCTCCGACACTCTTTAAGCACACTGCCTCACGCCGGCTTCCCTCCCCCGCCCCCTGCAGGGTGGGCGCCGCTTGCAAGAAGAGTCCCGCCCCGGCGCTTCTCCCGCTTCGCTGTTGGCACCCGCCTCTGGGGATTCGAACCCGGGCCCTCCGACACTCTTTAAGCACACTGCCTCACGCCGGCTTCCCTTCCGCGCCCCCTGCAGGGTGGGCGCCGCTTGCAAGAAGAGTCCCGCCCCGGCGCTTCTCCCGCTTCGCTGTTGGCACCCGCCTCGGGCCTCGCCCCC
>NW_015174975.1:47395-47507 GCF_001447785.1 Gekko japonicus | reverse complement strand
CCAGCAGCTCACAAAGCAGAATTTTTGCTTACAAGACTCCACAGCTTAGAGGGAACACTGGCATGGCCGAACGGAGATGGCCCCCTCCAAATGAGGCAGTCCCTGCAGGAAC
>NW_015174975.1:33744-47284 GCF_001447785.1 Gekko japonicus | reverse complement strand
GGCTGCTGGACAGCCTGTTTTGTGGGGGGGGGGTGTGAAGACCGACTGGAGCGTCTCCTTGCCCCACCCAGCGCCCTTCCCTCTGTGCCCGGCTCCCAGGAAGGGGCAGAGGGGAATGGGAGACGCAGACGACTCCTCCGGCTGCCAAGGAGAGGCAGGCGGGAGTTTAAGGCGACAGACGGAGGGGGGAGGGCTTGCAGGCCTCTCTTCCTGGCAAGGGGGGGGAACGCCACGGGTTGTGGGTGGGTGCCAGGCTGGCACTGGAGGGCTCCCCGGAAGTCTGCAAGAGCCTGGCATAAACAAAGCGGGAGGCCGGGCGGTCTCCTGGGCCCCGAGGGAGGGCGTCGTCTTCTTTGCAGGAGAGCCAGCGGTTGCCAGGAGTTACTGTGGGCGCGCAAAGATAAAAAGCCGCCGATGGGCCGCCCGCCCCAGGAGCCTTGTCTCCAGGGACGCCCAGACTTTCCATCCAAATAAGTCTCTGCAGCTGCTTTGCGGAGGGGCCCCTTTCTAGCAGCTGAGCTGCTTTATTCCTTGATTTACCTTACTTGTAGTCCAACTTTCTCACTTGGAGTCAGGGCAGAGAGCGTAGAAGACATCAGTGCCGTCCGCAGGGCAGGGCGTCCAAAAGACAATGCGCCGGGCATCTGACTTGTAGGCATCTGGAGGACCAATCAGAGGGGAAGCACGACATGTTCAGATGGAAGCCAGATTTGCATCGCAACTGGCTTCTTGACCGCCACAGGCAGGGCCAGCCGGACCCAGAGGTAGAGGCCCCAGCAGTGCTCCCTCTAAGCTGAGTGAGTGTGGGCCAGCTCACCGTTTTTTAGCCTCCGGGTCTCACATTTTTGCCTGAGCTCGGGGAGGAGGGCTCCGGAGCAAACCAAGTTATGCAGCAGCCAAATCGCTTGCGCCCAATTTTAATGCCTGGAGCTCACAAAGTAGAATTTTTGCTCACAAGACTCCACAGCTTAGAGGAAGCATTGGTGGCAACCAGTGTTCCCTCTAAGCGCAGTGAGTGTGAGCTAGCTCACAGGTTTTTAGCCTCCGGCTCACACATTTCTGTCTTAGCTCAGGAAGGAGGGCTCCAGAGCAAACGAATTTCTGCAGCAGCCAAAAGGCTTGCTCGCAACTTTAATGCCAGCAGCTCACAAAGAAGACTTTTTGCTCACAAGACTTTACTGCTTAGAGGGAGCCTTGGTTGCAACCAGTATTCCCTCTAAGCTGAGTTAGTGTGAGCCAGCTCACAGTTTTTTAGCCTCTGGCTCACACATTTTTTGTCTGAGCTCAGGAAGGAGGGCTCCAGAACAAACTCATTTATGCAGCAACCAAATCGCTCGCTCATGACTTTAATGCCCGTAGCTCACCAAGTAGAATTTTTGCTGATGAGACTCCACAGCTTAGAGGGAACGTTGGTCGGCTTCCAGAAAGCCGGAGAGCTGCTGGGCCAATTGCCCAACAAGAAGACAACCTTCGTTTTTGTCGCCTCCCCGACTTGACTGGCAGCCTTGTGTGTTCATCATCCCCAGGGAGGTGCACCCAGCCCCCCCCCTTCTACCTTCAGGAGGGAGGCTGAAGATGGTTTTCTTTAGGGCTGCATTTGATTAAAAGAGCCTTGTGGTTTTTGAATTTGGGGGTTTCGTGTATTTTCACATACTCCGTTTTCTGTATTTTATTGATACCGTTAGCCGCCTTGCGCTCCGTAAGTAAGAAATGCGGCTAGTAAAGAATCGGAGAAGCAGGGGACACCAATCGGGGGAGGCGCGCGCCTCCAGCACCCACCTGGAGATGGCGGCCACAGACCTTGGCATCTTCCGCTCTGTGCCACCGCCCGTCATGCCAGTGCCTTTGCCCTCAGGCAGGAGGGGGGTTTGTGGCTGTGTCTTCCTGGGGATTGGTTGGAACGCCGCCCGCAGACTTTTCCTCCCGTCTAACAAATCTAGAGTCCAGTGGCCCCTTTAAGACCAACAAAGTTTTATGCCAGGTCTGAATAAACTTCGACAACTTTGAATAAACTTTTGTTGGTCTCAAAGGGGCCACTGGACTCTAGATTTGTTCCTCTGCTTCAGACCAACACCTCGGCGACCCACCTGGATTTGTCTCCTGTGTCACACAACACCGAAGGCCAAAAGGCCTTTTGCTTTTGATCAGAAAGCTGATCTTTCAGGGAAGGGTACAGAGAAGTACGAATGCCCACAGCTCTCCCCTCCCGTGGCTTCTGGCTAGCCCTCTGGAGAAGGGTGTGTGTGTGCTGAACTCAGTGGACCTTTGACCAGTGTTCCCTCTAAGCTGAATTAGCGTGCGCT
The DNA here is from genome assembly GCF_001447785.1 of Gekko japonicus. NCBI lineage: Eukaryota > Metazoa > Chordata > Lepidosauria > Squamata > Gekkonidae > Gekko > Gekko japonicus. The sequence goes on along the minus strand of NW_015174975.1, from coordinate 44,981 downwards.
AGCTCACAGTTTCTTAGCCTCCTCCTCTTTCTTATCTCAGAAAGGATGGCTCCAGAGCAAACTAATTTCTGCAGCAGCCAGATCGCTCGCTCATAACTTCAATGCCCGTAGCTCACAAAGCAGAATATTTGCTCACAAGACTCCATGGCTTACAGGGAATATTGCCTTTGACCCTGGCGAATCCCCTCCTTATTCCTTTGGGATGCTGTTTTCCCCTGGCTTATCCCAAGGGCTTGGAAGTTATAAAGAACCGGGGTTTCTCTGAACACCGCCGAGCGCCTCCCGTGGCCAACAGCCACGCCTCGAACTCCGCCACAGAGGATTCTCCATCCTCTGGGCTCGGTGTGACATTATCGTCAGCCGAGTCAGTCAATTGCTGGGATAATTATATAAGTTAGATCAGATCGAAATACTTTGACCGCAAGCCGAACGTGGTTTCCTGGGGCCAAGGACGCCACGGCACAGTTTCCCTTTCCACCAGGCTGCATTTGCTAGCCAGGGCAGGCGTGCGATGGGCTTGCCCCCGTGGCAGGGGGGGACGGGGGGGACCTAGCCTGACCCACACATCCCACATTTGCCAAGTGACGCTTACTGGCCCGGAGATCAGTTCCTCTGGCCTGTCTGTTCCTCCAAGATGCCTTGCGGGCTGAGGACTGGTTTCCGTGCGTATTTGGGTGTTGCAGGATTTCACTAGCTGTCCCCATGGACTCTTTATTGTGAAGTAACTGCACTAGAAAATATTTAAATAACAATCACCAAATTCTCATACAAAAAATGTGTACAAAAATCTGCATATATAAATGCAAGCACTTTGCCCTAGGAACGTTCTTTCAGAGAATCTCTTGCAACTATCTTATGATACATCAGTGAAATTCACGAATGAAATTGTTTATACGGACCTGTTGAAATAACAGACCAAGAATCGCTGCTTTCATCCACATTCGGAAGAAGAGTATTGAAACGGTAGAACATTCCAGAGATCATCGTCAATTTCACCATTTCCCGCTGCCTTTATGCATTTATATAGGCAGATTTTTTGTACACAAGTTTCGTATGAGAATTTTGTGATTGTTATTTAAATATTTTCTGGTGCAGTTACTTCAGAGTTCCTTCCCTATTTTCGGTCTGTTCTGTGACCATCATTTTTTGAGCCAACGGACCCTTTGCCAAAAAAGTGTGATGGGTGCAGGGAGGGGGGAGCGGTGTTGTGTGGAGAGGGTCCCCTCCTCCTCGTCTCTCTCCCCCCCTCCCCTCTTTCCCCCTCCCCCTCTTACAGTAATCCCTCTGTCTTTCTCTCTCATGCAGCAAACCCAAGGAAGCCTCCTTCAACGCTGGTGAGTTGGGGGCCAGCACCCCTCCTGGCTTTAGGTTGCGGGCAGGGAACGAGATTCAGGGAAGGAGCCCCAGGATGGGAGCTGGGTGCAATTCGAGTGGCAGGAGTCTGTCTGCGAGTATGTGCACGCGCCTGACCTGGGGCAACAAGCAGTGTTCCCTCTAAGCTGAGTTAGTGTGAGCTAGCTCACAGTTTTTTAGCCTCACGGCCGTGAAGGCCTTCCCCGTTTGTTTTCTAGGTTGCACAAGTGAGCTTTGCAGAGGGGCTCCGCGTTTGATCGCCTGTCCGAGTCTTGTACTCGCCACAGGTGGATGATCGTCTGCCGGCCTCCGCTGGGGGGATGAGGGGGTCGGGAAGGAGGGGAGGGACGTCGTCTGGGAGCCTGGAGGACCGTTGGCGGGAATCGCAGGACTTTGGGATCTTTGTTTTCTAGGTTGCACAAGTGAGCTTTGCAGAGGGGCTCCGCGTTTGATCGCCTGTCCGAGTCTTGTACTCGCCACAGGTGGATGATCGTCTGCCGGCCTCCGCTGGGGGGGATGAGAGGGTCGGGAAGGAGGGGAGGGTCGTCATCTGGGAGCCTGGAGGACCGTTGGCGAGAATCGCAGGACATTGGGATTGCCTCTCCCCTTCTCTCGCTTATATCTCCCTCTCCCCCCCCCCGGATGCAGAGGATGGTTACGTGAAGATGTTCTTACGGGGACGGCCCGTCCCGATGTTCGTCCCCGACGCCGTCGTTGCCACCTACAGCCTAGACGCCAAGCTGGACTTGCCCCATAAGAAGCTGAAGCTGAACTGGGTGTATCCTGCCCCAAAGGGGCTTGCTGAGATCCGACAGGGGGGTGGGGTGGGGTGGGGGAGACACGGGTACACAGCTGCTCTCTGCCGGGCTGGGCCCTGGGCCCGCCTCGCTCGCTCCTGTCTCCTCTGACTGGCCAAGGCTGCCCGGGGTCTCAGGCAAAGAAAGTCCACTTCCGCCCTGAGCACCTGGGGCTTTCGGCCACGCAGCCCAGGCCCGGGGTCCCCGACATGGTGCCCCGGTGCCCACCAGCACACAGCTGCTCTCTGCCGGGCTGGGCCCTGGGCCCGCCTCGCTCGCTCCTGTCTCCTCTGACTGGCCAAGGCTGCCCGGGGTCTCAGGCAAAGAAAGTCCACTTCCGCCCTGAACACCTGGGGCTTTCGGCCAGGCAGCCCAGGCCCAGGGTCCCCCAACACGATGATGTGAAGCTGCCTTACACGGAATCAGACTCTGGGTCCATCAAAGTCAGTATTGACTACTCAGACTGGCAGCGGCTCTGCAGGATCAGAGGCTAAGGTCTTTCCCATCACCTCCTGCCTGGTCCTTTTTAAGTGGAGGTGCTCTTGGGGATTGAACCTGGGACCTTCCGTATGCCAAGCAGAGGCTCTGCCACTGAGCCACGGCCCCTCTTTACAGCTCTCCAGGGTCTCAGGCAGAGAGGTCTCTCCCATCCCCTCCTACCTGGTCCTTTTTAACTGGAGATGCTGTTGGGGATTGAACCTGGGGCCTTCTGCATGCCAAGCAGAGGCTCTGCCACTGAGCCACGGCCCCTCTTTGCAGCTCTTCAGGGTCTCAAGCGGAGGTCTTTCCAGTCACCTCCTGCCTGGTCCTTTTCAACTGGGGATGCTGGGGATTGAACCTGGGACCTTCTGCATGCCAAGCAAGATGCTCTGCCACTGAGCCACGGCCCTTCCCCCATGGTGCCCCAGTGCCCACCAACACCTCTCCTTGCCCCCTCCCAATTATTTTTGGAAACTGGGCGGAGCCAGGCTTGGCTAGTACCCAGCAGGGCTTCCGATTGGCCATGCAAATTGAAAGGCACCCTGTTAAATGGAGCTTCTGCCAGGGATATTGGAGAGTTACTGTCGGAAGTGTGCGTGACCCCACTCCCGGGCATTCTGTGGCCGCCCCTGCTGCCTTGACAGCCATTTGGTGATTGGCTTCACCTCTAGCGGCCCCCCCCCCCCATGTTGGAATTCCAAACTTTCCAGGCCTGGACCGCACCCCCCCGGGTTCTCTCTTCCTTGGCCTCAGAACTGGTGCCAGGACTCTCTCAGCCCATCCTTGTTTTTCTCCCTTGACCCAAAGTTGCACACCACAGCTATGGGTATCGGGGGCGCGACTGCCGGTCCAACCTGTTTCTGCTGCCTACGGGAGAGATCGCGTACTTCGTGGCTGCCGTGGCCGTCCTCTACAACGTGGAAGAGCAGCGCCAGCGCCATTACCTGGGCCACACGGATGACATCAAGTGGTAAGAAGGGCGTGGGCGCGACGGCATTACTGCATGTATATGGACTGCTGCATAGGAGACAGAGGGAAAGGCAACCTGTTTGCAGAGGTGTGGCCTCTACACACACCTGCACAATAGGGGAAAGAACCTCAGAAGAGCCCTGCTGGATCAGAACAGAGGTCCATCTAGTCCCACATTCTGCCTCACACTGGGGTCAGCCAGTTCCTCTGGATGGCCGACAGCAGGGCATGGAGGTCGAGGACTTCCCCTGAGAAGAGCATCAGAAGAGCCCTGCTGGGTCAGACCAGCGAGGGTCCATCCAGTCCAGCATCCCGTCTCACACAGGGGCCAGCCAGTTCCTCTGGAGGGCCAACAGGGCAGAGAGGCTGAGGCCTTCCCCTGAGAAGAACATCAGAAGAGCCCTGCCGGGTCAAACCAGTGAGGGTCAATCTAGTTCAGCCTCCTGTCTCACACAGTGGCCAGCCAGTTCCTCTGGAGGGCCAGCAACAGGGCATGGAGGCCGAGGCCTTCCCCAAATAAGAACCTCAGAAGAGCCCTGCTGGATCAGACCAGGGAGGGTACACCTAGTCCAGCACCCTGCATCACACAGTGGCCAACCAGTTCCTCTGGAGGGCCAACAACAGGGCAGAGAGGCTGAGGCCGAGGCCTTCATAAGAACATCAGAAGAGCCCTGCTGGGACAGACCAGGGAGGGTTGACCTAGTCCAGCATCCTTTTCTCACGCAGTGGCCAGCCAGTCCCTCTGGAGGGCCAACAACAGGGCAGAGAGGCTGAGGCCGAGGCCTTCATAAGAACATCAGAAGAGCCCTGCTGGGACAGACCAGGGAGGGTTGACCTAGTCCAGCATCCTTTTCTCATGCAGTGGCCAACCAGTCCCTCTGGAGGGCCAACAGCAGGGCAGGGAGGCCGAGGGTGCAGAGCGAACAGAGGGAGAGAAGGTCTTGCTTGGTTTGGGGTCCCATCTCGGGAAACAAATAAGGACATGGCTGGCTTTTTGGGGGGAGGGTTTTTTTAGTCCCCAGCAGTCCGTGGGACCCAAGCTCTTCTCCTGTCTCCCCTAGCCTGGCCGTGCATCCTGATATGGTCACCATCGCAACCGGACAGGTGGCCGGGACTTCTAAAGATGGCAAGGTGAGGGTGCGTGTGTGTCCCGTGGCCAGACTGAAAGCATCCATTGTGAGGCTGGGAGGGGGGGGGTTGTGGGCTTAGAGATTCCTTCTGCTGAAACCCAGCCTGTCGGGGAGACGAAGAGCTGTTTCAGTGGGTCAGACCGAAGGTCTGTCTGGCCCAGCATCCGGTTTCTGAGAGGGGACAGCCGGTCTCCTTTGGATGCCCATGTGAAAGGGCTCCCTGTCCCGGGATCTCTGTTGCCTCTGGCCTCTGGTATTCAGTTAGACTGCTCCCGAGCGTGGAAGCTTCTTTCGGGCGATTCGTGCAAATAGCTGTTGAGAGGCCTCTTCTTCTTCCATGGAGACAGTTCCAGAGAGCAGCCGTGTTGGTCTGTTGCAAAACTGCTGGATTGGCATCTGGCAGCATCTTAACAGACCTGCAAGATTTCTGGGCTATCGGCTCCGGAGAGCCAGCGCTCCCTTCATGAATGGAACCTTGACTTTCAGAAGCTCGTATCCCAAAATCGTATGGGTCTCTTGAGCTGCTGCTGAATCAACCTGGTTCTTTTCCCATGAAACTGATTATTTTTTTAAAGCCATTTCAGCTTGTGGGGGGAACCACATACCCTGTGGCAAGGAGTCCCGTGAGCTAATTGTGTACTGGGTGAGAACCTGCTTCCCTTTCTCTCTCCCCCCCCCCCAGCCTCTGCCTCCCCACGTTCGGGTCTGGGACTCCGTCAGCCTGAACACGCTTCACGTCTTGGGGCCGGGGCCCTTTGATCGAGCCATCAGCTGCGTGGGATTCTCCAAATCTGTAAGCCAGACCTCCTCCCTTTCCTATCCCTCACCCCCAACCCTTATGCCCTCAGAAAGAAAAATAGATTTTAGGGGATGTCTGCAGTGTGGATGTTTGTCTCTTTCGGGGCAAGGTCCGGGCCCTGATCTGTTCACGTTCAGGAGGTTTCAAGGCAAGTCCAGGGTTAGAACATAGGATGGCCAAGATAACCGACTCTATGAACAGATCACACAAGTCCAATGTTCCCTCTAAGCTGTGCAGTCTTGTGAACAAAAATTCTACTTTGTGAGCTGCTGGCAGGGGTCGTTTCGTAGAAAAAGAGCTAGGGGAACTCTGTTACAAAGTTACATGAAAAGATCCCTGTCAGTGAGGGAGAAGATTGTGTGTGATACCAAAGCAATTGTTCATCATTTACACATTACTAGTTACATTGTACCACCCTCTTATTTAGTATTTGTTTCAATAAATCCTCTTTTATCAAAGTTTATACCAGCTCTGAATGACATACTTCCCAGGACCACATAGTTCCTCGTGAGCCTTGAACTCGGTCTACCAAACCAGTAAGCAAAAGTAAAAGCATAAAGGTTTGGAAATCCTTAAAATTTCCTGGTGGCAGCAGATTCTACCCAGTTAAACAAAATACAGAACACTTTTAAAGTGAAACTAGTCCTCCCCAATAAGGACGTCACACAGACCTTCTCCCTTTCCTATCCCTCACCCCCAACCCACCCCAGTCAATTTCTCTTAGGCCCTCAGAAAGAAAAATAGATTTTAGGAGATGTCTGCAGTGTGGATGTTTGTCTCTTTCGGGGCAAGGTCCGGGCCCTGATCTGTTCACGTTCAGGAGGGTTCAAGGCAAGTCCAGGGTTAGAACATAGGATGGGCAAGATAACCGACTCTATAAACAGATCACACAACACCTCTACTCCAAATTTGTACGTATTTGGGCACCAGTGCTAGATTATATGGTTACACAAGATAAACTTCCTTCAAACCAAATATATCACAAATGGTTGTACCTGTAAGTCGCAACTGATGTAAAATATTATTAACCGTCTACAGCATACCACATTTAGTTATACAAATTAGATGTAATTCCACAGAAATTTGGTTTAGCATTTCTTTAAGAAGTAGAATTAGTATAGAATAATATGCTCTCTTACGCTGTTTATGCTTTGAGTTTTATGGTATTCTAAATACCTTGTTATTTAATGCCTGTCGTGTACTGTTTTACTATCTTAGATTGTAATGCTTGAATTACATTTAATAAAAATGTACATTAAAAAAAGAAAAGAAAATAGGACGGGAACACAGAGCTCTGGTGTTTTGTTTTTTCCTCTGTGTAGATCCCAGGTTTTTTTTTTAGCAATTAGATCTTCATCGGAGAGAAGATAAAAGCCACAATCGCCAACTGTTGTCGGAGTTAGCTTATAGCAGCTCGGAGAAGTCGGGGGACAGATGAACAAAGTTATTGTGTGCTCCCCTAATGAAGAACTAATTACTTGAAACATGCTGGGGGCCTACACGCTAGAACAAAGAATGCTCTCCTGCAAGTTTTTAGGTCTCCCCCCCCCCGCCCAGTTTTGTCCTGCTGCCCTGGACAGCTTCCCGGCACTCACTTTTCCTCCCACTTTTTTTGGAAGAAAAAGTGAGTCTTATGGTCCAAAAAATACGGTAATTGCTTGAAACATGCTGGGGGGGGGCCTACACGCTAGAACAAAGAATGCTCTCCTGCAAGTTTTTAGGTGTCCCCCCCCGCCGCCCAGTTTTGTCCTGCTGCCCTGGACAGCTTCCCACCAAAGGTTCCTTGTGTTGGTATAGTCAGAATCAGAGCCCTGCGAGAGGAAACATTTCAATACCCATTCGTTATATCCTTTTAATTAATAACACATAGCAATTATGACTTGAAAAGATTCTTTCCTATGCATGCTTCCGTGAAATCCCATGCACGTTTACTAGGAACTAAATGCCACCCTGCTCAATGGGATAACTCATAGGTAAGTATGTGTGGTACTGTAGGTCTGCTCCCTGAACTCTGTGGAATTCATTTCTTAAACACATTTAGAATTGGCCTATTAAATTAATTACCCCAAATCAACACTGGATTAGATTGTTGACCACAATGTCATCACTACTCAATCCTAATTCAAATGCCACTTTTGATTAAAATCCTCTTTTAAAAAAAATAATAATAATAATCAGATTTTGCCACTAAGAGCCCTGGATTCCGCCACCCAATTGTGCATCCGTAAGGTTCTTACAAAACCGGCTTATTCTTCCTTCCACCCGGGAGATTTCCCAAGAGATATTAAAGACGGTGATAACGGAAGGGTACGGCCAGAGGGGAAGGGGGTGAGATTCCCTCTGCTGCCAAGAGGACCAGAAACCTACCGATCTTGTTAAAAATGAAACTGAAATTATGTGCCAGTCTTCATGACAAGAACTTTATAGACCGTGTGTGTGTGTGGCTGCGACGGGTGCAGAGATTGGCTGTGATCCTTCCACAAGAGAGGCAACCGCTAATGACAGGCGTCTGCCCTCTGTCCGTGACTCCTTTCCTCTCCCCAGAACGGAGGAGGACTTCTGTGCGCGGTCGACGACTCCAACGACCACGTCTTGTCTGTCTGGGACTGGCAGAAGGAGCAGAAGCTGGCCGATGTTAAGGTGAGTCCCCCCCCTCCGTCCCTTCCTTCCTCTCTCCGCTCCGTCCCCCACCCCACCCGGCTTCGCCCTCCCACGATCTGATGCCGTCTCCTCCCCTTCCTCCGCCAGTGCTCCAACGAGTCTGTGCTGGCGGCCACCTTCCACCCGACGGAGCCGATGCTGCTGATCACTTGCGGGAAATCCCACATCCACTTCTGGACATTGGAGGGGAGCAGCTTGAGCAAGAGGCAGGGCATTTTCGAGGTGAGCCCGGGGGGGGGGGTTCTCTTTTGTCCCCCGAGGGAGGCGTAGTCCCCCCCCTCCGTCCCTTCCTTCCTCTGTCTTCGCCCTCCCACGAGTTGATACCGTCTCCTCCCCTTCCTCTGCCAGTGCTCCAACGAGTCTGTGCTGGCAGCCACCTTCCACCCGACGGAGCCGATGCTGCTGATCACTTGCGGGAAATCCCACATCCACTTCTGGACATTGGAGGGGAGCAGCTTGAGCAAGAGGCAGGGCATTTTCGAGGTGAGCCCGGGGGGGGGGGTTCTCCTTTGTCCCCCGAGGGAGGCGTCGCAAGCCCCCTTCTGCCTGGGCTTAGACCTGTTGATGGGTTTTTGTGTCGAGGCCGAATGTCGCAGAGACCCTTTTCCCCCTGTCGGTCACGTGGGTCACAAGTGCCAGTGCAGTGCATTTGGAGGCTCGAGTTCATAGAATCATAGCGCGTTAGAGTTGCAACTGGGACCCTGCAGGTCATCTAGTCTGACCCCCTGCACTCTGCAGGAGCACAGCCGAAAGAGCGCCCTCTCTCTCTGCCTGGAACTCTGGAGAGCGGCTGTCGGTCGGAGTAGGCAAGACGGACACTTGACGGACCCAGGAGGTCTGATCCAGTCAAAGGCAGCTTCGGGTGTGCTCCGATTCAGAAGCGTTTTGCCAATGTGACAGAACAGATGCGAATATCGAGCCGTTCAGTGCCGTCTGTCCCTCGATGATGTTCTGTGATGCTCAGCCAGAGAGAGGTCCCCTTTGCGGCCCGGCTGGGCCCAGCGGCTCCGCCACGTGGAGGATTCCAGTGCCGTGCCGTTGCAGTTCCGGCCGTTGCCACTCCCAGTTTGATGCATCGGTTAGCAAGAGGAGTGTTTCCCGCTTCCCCCACCTCCGAAAAGTCCATCTTCCCTCTCCCCCCACCCCCCCTGCAGGCACACAACCCAGGAGAACTGGTTCTGCTGTGTTGACTAAAGGGGTTGGCTCAGAATTCTCGCTTGTGTCATCGTGCTTGCAGCTTGGTTGGGGCTGCAATGTTCCCTCTACGCTGTGGAGTCCTGCGAGCCAAAATTCTAATTTGTGAGCTACTGGCAATTAAAGTTGTGAGCAAGCGATTTGGCTGCTGCATAAGTTAGCTTGCTCTGGAGTCCTCCTTCCCGAGCTAAGGCAGAAATGTGTGAGCCGGCGGCTAAAAAACTGTGAGCTAGCTCACACTCACTCAGCTTAGAGGGAATACTGGTTGGGGGATACTCTTGTTTTCTTGCCCCCGCCCCGTGAATGGAGCACCGGGCTGCTTTTTTTGTGGGGGGGTGAGGGCTTCATTCCTGGTTTGGGGGCTCATCTCTTCCCCCCCTCCGCATTTCCCCACAGAAACACGAGAAACCCAAGTACGTCCTGTGCGTGGCTTTCACGGAGAACGGAGACACGGTGACCGGCGATTCTGGGGGGAACCTCTACATCTGGGGGAAAGGTGGGGCTCGTGGCGGAGGGCGAGGACAGGAGGGGCCGGGGGAGGTATTTGGGTCGGGGCAGGAGGTGCTGAGTCTGTCTTGCTGGGCAGCCGGACTTGTGGCTTTAGGGCTGAATCCGTGATGGGGGTTGACCGAATGAATCGGCGTGTTCTTTCCCCTTCATTCGCGGTCATGAGGACCACGCACGGTGCAGTGGTTAAGAGTGTCGTGTGGGGATCTGGGAGACCCAGGTTCAAATTCCCACTCTGCCCTGGATGGTCTGCTGGGTGGCCTTGGGCCAGTTGCCCCCTCTCTGCCCAACCTACCTCACTGGAGGAGCAGGAGATTGGATTCATACCCCGCCCTTCAATCAGAGTCTCAGAGCGGCTTACAGACTCCTTTCCCTTCCCCTCCCCACAACAGACACCCTGTGGGGTAGGTGGGGCTGAGAGAGCTCTGACAGAAACTGCTCTTTTTCAAGGATAGCTCTTATCATTGCCCAAGGTCATCCAGCAGGTGCAAGTGGAGGAGGGGGGAATCAAACCCAGTTCTCCCAGATTAGAGTCCGTGCACTTAACCACGACACCAAACTGGCTCACGGGGTTGTTGTGAGGATAAAATGGAGGATAGGAGAAGGATGCAAGCTGCTTTTAGGGCCCCACTGGGGAGGAAGATGGGGTACAAATGCAGTGGATGCATCAATAAATTGCATGCTGTTGCATGTGCCCAGTGACCAGGCACTCGGGCACCCGTTGGTGGCCCTCGCTGTCAGTTGGTCCCACTCCTTTTGGCTTCCACGGTGGGGGAGAGATTATTCTAGAGTGACGCACAACACACAGGGAGGTGCTCAGGTTTTCGTTCCGTTTAATGGCGGTGTCCTTTGCCTGGCAGGGGGGAACCGGATTTGCCATGCCGTGCCCGGTGCCCACGAGGGAGGCATCTTTGGCCTGTGCGTCCTGCGGAACGGGACCATTGTCACGGGAGGAGGCCGGGACCGGCGAGTGGTGCTCTGGGGACGGGACTACCAGAAGCTGCAGGAGAATGAGGTAACGGGGGGCGGGAGAGGAGGGCTCTCTCACACACAGACGCACGTGTGCTTGACGCTGCTTGATACAAAATCAGAGCCTCCATCGTCAAGATCAGTGTTGCCTACTCAGACTGGCAGCCGCAATTCAGGGTCTTGGGCAATGCTCCCTGTAAGTTATGGAGTCCTCTGAGCAAAAATCCCACTTTGTGAGCGACTGGCATTAAAGTTGTGAGCGAGCGACTTGGCTGCTGCATAAATCCGTTTGCTCTGGAGCCCTCCTTCCTGAGCTGAGACAAAAATGTGTGAGCCGGAGGCTAAAAAACTGTGAGCTGGCTCCCACTCACTCAGCTT